>NC_028640.1:43141406-43263964 GCF_001406875.1 Solanum pennellii | reverse complement strand
CCACGACGGCCCGTCATGACCACGACGGATGACCACGACGGCCCGTCATGACCACGACGGATGACCACGACGGCCCGTCATGACCACGACGGATGACCACGACGGCCCATCATGACCACGACGTCCCGTCATGACCACGACGGTCCATGCTCCATGATAGAATTCACTAAAGGAAATCACTCAAGTATCACAGTTACAAGGTACTTTATGTAGAATGGTTCAAATATAAGTAGATTTTCATAGATAAGGTTATTCTCAACGTCCTATCTAGATTTAGTAGAACTAGTATTTCATTGGATATAAGATACAGAGGATGAACAGAACAAATGATAATGGTGTTACCTTTCTCAAGATGTGATCTCAAAGGGGATATAGCTTTCTCTTTGTGCACTTTTACTTGATGAAGTAAACTTGATAGCTACATCAGAAAGACACATCCTTCACTAACTGCATCAACAATAGGAGTTAGTAACTAATAAACCCTATTTAAACAAAATCATTTCAATGTGATGAAGTTTCTGTGAGAATATGAAGGAACAACTCAATCTCGGAATGATTCAACGAGAATATGATGGAACAACCTCTTCACTGCGGAGGGAGGAAAACTAGCGGCACCGACGAACGAGGTGGATTTCGCGAAATGCGATTGTAATGCAATTGTTGTGGATTGACGGATCGAGGTGGATCAGTTCGTCCACTCCTCCTCCAGATCCGACCATTCACTTGATCGCTGCAATGAGGCAGCTTCTGAGGAGGAGCTTCTGAGGAGGAGCTATGGAGACCGTGTTCTTCAATTTGGGGAAAAGAGTTTTAATGTTTTATTAATAATTTTTTCAAAAAGAAATGGGAGGGAGAGTTAAAAATGTTTGGAGGGAATATAATATTTTAGTGAAAATTTTAAGGCCACACTTATAATGTGTTGTATTTTCAATTGTAAAAATAAAACACTTTAGAAGTGTGGCCATATATATAAATAGGTGTTGTCAATTATATCATATTTAACAACACTTATAAAGTGTAGTTTATCCCATTAAAGAGTATACTTTAGAAGTGTTTCTAAAATTAATGTAGCTAAAAGTCAAAATCATTGGCTACACTTTAAAAGTGTTCCCAAAAGTATTTTAGGCAACACTTTATAAGCGTTGTCAAGATTTAGTGTTGCCGTAGACCTAAAATGGTGTAGTTTCACATGGGTAGTCAAAGCTCGAGCTAAAGTAAGTAAGGCCTCTCTGATCTCCCCATTAGTCATTTTCGGAGGAACCCCCGAAACCTCATTACCTCCACCCACAATAGGGACTTGAAAACTGTGAGGAACTTGTTCAACTTTCTAAACTTGAGGAGGAATCTCCTCATTCACATCATACTCTTCAACTCTCCAAGATAGTGTCCTCCTTGTATTCCTATCCTATAACAGAAGGAAAACCATAAGAAAAGAATACTCAAAAATTTTACTCTACGGCACGACATAAAAGTAGAAAAGAAGGGAAACTCTATCGTCCTATAGTCTCTCACCTGTAGATGTGTCGCAACTCACAGCGATGGTAAAGACTCTACTAGACGTGACTTGATAAGACTTTTGGATTCCTAAGACCACTTTCATAACTTATTCTTTGATACCACGTTTGTCACGACCCCATGTATACCTTAGAAGTTAGGCATTCTCATGTCATGGCACGGCGTACTTGACCTTTAAACTAAATGAAACTTAACACACTGCCTATACACACTACTATATTTCATAAAAGGACCCCATAAGCTGATGACTCACACACATGAGAACATAAAAACACATAAGGCATATAGGTGACTAGTCGTCGAACTTCTTGGTCGTCCCTTGATTTTTGACTTCAAATTCACCTAAATCTTTACACTTCCTCATTACCACATTATAAACCATTTTAGGACCTTAGACTCTCATGATAAACATATTCGACTCTACTTCACCTAAGTCATTTTAGAGGTATTACACACATGATCATAAGCTATTTAAGATTAGGATGAGAATTTCCTTTTATCACAACCCTTAATTTGTGAGATTAACATATCATAATCATAGTGTGTAAGGTATACAAGATAAATATCTTCAAATTGCATATAATATCCTTACTATGATCCCACATTAAACATATTCATAGCCCAACATATATACATAGAAACATCATACATACTTCAATTGCATAGAAACATCATTTATAGGGTAACATAAACATAATAGAGTACTCACGACTTCAGAAGACGTACTCATTGCTTTCAAGAACCTTCATTAAGAACTTACGTTCAATTTACAATAATCATCTAACAACATATGAAATACTCAATAACATAACTAATACCAACCCTTCAAGTCACATACAAGATCAATTCCTAGTTAAGGATAATGAAAATTTTCATTAAATAGTTTATTCAAGCTATATTTCCAATCCCAACGTTTACATGTTATCAAGTGATACATATAACCCAATAAAAACAATTAGTTAGAGAAGAAAATGCTTCACACGAAATATAAAACATTACAAACTAATTACCCAACAATACATACTTAATTAACCATAGGAAATCTTTATTTTTTATCATTAGTCATAAATCTTGAGTTAGGAAGAAAACCCGTTTTGTAGAGTAAGAACCCTAGGAGTTGAATTCTTGAAAAATAATCTTTGAAAGGACCTCTTGGGAAAAGGAATACAAAGAGTGTAGACCCCATACCTTATTGAAGATTATTCCACGAATTTTGAATGAAAATCTTGGAGTCTTTGTGTTCTTTCCCAAGCTTTTCTTTTTCTTCAATGGAGTTTCCATAGAGAGAGTTTTTTTAGAGAGATGATAGGGATTTATTTACTATGATTTGAAGCGCGTGAAAGTGGTCTAAAACTGACCTAAAATCATTATAAACTCATCCCCTAAAATACCAAAAATGCCCCTCACTTGAATGGGTCTTGTTGTGAAGTTAAATTGACTTAAAAACGACGCAGACGAATCTGGGAAGTTGATGAGGTCCAGGGTCAATTTCACATTTATTTTTGAAAATACAGGTTGAGATAGAGAGCCTCGTGGAGGCTCTGCATATCGAGGCAACTTTTAATCCTCCACGTGTTTGTTGTGCTAGGCTTCTTTGGCAGCCTGCTCGCCCATGTTCGAGTCCTCCTCAAGGACCCTTTGGGTAGTCCTTGGGTTATCGTTACCGGACAGTTGGACCCTTTATACTACATATTACCTATTTAAAGTCTTTTTACAAGTTTTATACTTTATTTGATACTCCCAAACCTTCACCAAACATAGGGACATCTACTAGTTAAAATTAGCTAGTTTCCGGACGTCAAGGTCTTTCTTTGTCGTTTTGGCTCTAAGCTTTTCTAATTGAGTTCATTACACTAATATAGGTCTGGAAACATTATTTCAATCATATTTCAATAGGCTAATCTAAATACTAAGTCATGGAACTTCTGGAGTAATACATCAGGCTGGCGCGCCGCGCTGCAAGTGCGTCCAAACCAGGACTAAGTCAAAGAGGCCTGGCATGATGCACCCATCTTGTGTCAACAAGCCTGGCTCAAAGCGCTGCCAGTGTGCCCAAACAAAGCTTCAGTCAAATCGGTTTGGCGTGATGTGCCTCTCGTGTTTCTGCCATCGGTGTTTTCCTTTTATTATCTCGCGTTAGGGGCATGGCACGCTACCAGTGCGCCAAAAATGAGCCTATGAACTTTTCCTTTGGCATGGCGCATCTGGATTTTATCGAAACACCATATGGATGCATATTTCCTCTATTTCTGGGCACTTTCTTCCCCTTTGGCCTGCACATCAACCACACAATGTGACCTAATAATGGTGGTTGCCTCCCACCCAGTACCTTAGATTTGTTCATGGAATGATCATCTTTTTGCATTTTTTGTTTTAATATCTTAAGTACTATCGAACTAACACTAGAAAAGAATAAAAAAACTACACCTAAGAATTTAAAACTAAGCTAAACTTACAAAATTAAACGAGACTACAACATTTTACATAGGATTCACGGGTTACCTCCCATGTAGCAATTGATTTAATGTCGCGGCACGATGCAGCTTCGATCATTTATCATTTAGATCAATAGCATCCCGATCAAGATCCGAATCAACACCAAAGTAATGTTTTACTCTTTGCCCATTCACCAAGAACGTAGAACCAGTCTTTCCTTTTAGTTCCACAGCCCCATGTTGCATTATTCTTACAACTTCAAAGCGAACATTTCATTTAGACCTTAGTTTTTTCCGGGGAATAACCTAAGTCTAGAGTTAAAGAGTGGTACCTTCTCTCCCGGATTAAAGGTTCGGGCTACTATGTGCTTATCATGCCACCTTTTCGTCTTTTCTTTATATAGCTTGGCATTCTCATATGCGTGGCGTCAAAACAATTCGAGTTCATGCAACTGATTCACTCTTTTTCTACCGGCTAGCTCAGGGTCCAAGTTCAACTTCTTAATTGTCCAATAAGCTCGATGTTCTAGTCGTATGAAAAATGATTTTCAAACACACGTAAGATTTTATTTTCTTATTTTCTTAAAAATATAGTTAATTAATGGATTTGGATTACAAAAGAAAGACTGGGAGAAAATTTCATTCATCAAATCAAGTCTTTTCAAAAACTAGTAGGTACACTCAAGTACTTTTAATTAGACTTAACATCTACAATATTCTCCACTAACAATTATTTTAAAGACAAACTATCTTGTCTCAAATTTAAAACAAATATTAAATTATTATTTTTTTGTAAAACATAGATTAAAAATGAAGAAATTATGTTTATTTATTGTAAATAAATGCTATTGCAGCGGGAATGGTAATAAATTTAAAAATTAAAAACTAGGTAACAACTTCGAGTGTAGGTTAGATCATTCTCTTTATTTTTAAAAATTTTATAAACATGAACTTTTAATTTATATTCCAATGAAAATGTATCTTGAATACACATTATTTTTTATTTTTCTTATATTAAAATTGATTTATCTTTAAAATGAAGTGGTCGGTAACCCCAAGTAGATTTAATTAGAGACAGAAAAAATCCAATCACTAATTTAGGTTCCTTTCTCTTTTATTTTTTAATTTACAATATTAGTGATTAAATTGATTTATAATTATTTTAACATATAACTAGAGAATACTGAAATAATTACTTGGAAAATCTTACAATATGATCCCGCATTTTTTTATCTAAACCCCTCATATTTTGATCCAATTTTTTTTACTATAAAAAGAGACTCTCGCTTAATGTATTTCTCACACTTATAACATTCAATATAGCAATTTATAGTAGCTTCCTAAAAAAAGGACAACTACCGAACACCAAAATAAAAAGAAGGGCAATGTCATTACCGACCTCTTTGGAGGTTCTGAAAAAATTATATTACTTGAAATGGGACTCTTGTGAGAAGATGGAGGATGAGGTAGACGAGCTCATGAAACGGATAATTTCATGGAAAGGGAATAGATGGGTGGAGATGATGTTGTTAATGGATAATCCTATACTCGCCAAAACATTCGAGATACATGAGAAGGTTGTTCCAAAATCAGCACACTATTTCACTATCAGCGCCGATGGAACTTGTGAATTAACTCCCGTAGCTCGAGAGGGGGAGGGAATTTATGGTTCTTGTTGGTCCCAGGAGAAGATGGGTTGCCAAAAGAACTTGCAGTTGTAGGTTTATTGGCACAACACTAGGACGCTAGATGAGATCCTAGTTGTTGTTTAATTTCCCTTTTTGTTTTTGTTTTTATTGCATGATGCATGAGTGGTGTCTGTTTTTTATTTTTCTGTTTTAATGCAAAAAATTATTTTCAACTTCTACGATATGTATTGTCACATTTAAATTGATCATAGATTCATTTAAAAGTACGAAACAATGACAAAACTAAATAACCGTAAAAAATGTAGCAACAACACGCTGAAGAAAAGACATTAAAAATCTGAATCAATGTTAGCCTTCATAAAATAACGTAATTTCTTCATCCATCCTACAACCGTAACAATGGACACCTAGCTCACATGTATGCTTATTTGTGCAACAAGGACCGGGTTTTTCAATGAATAAACTATTCAAAATCCACAATACGCTTAACATTTATCGAAAACGTTTTCGAGAATGCATTGTTACTCTTTTTTTGTGTTGCATTAGTTCATTTTCCCAATAGTGTTTATTCTATTTCTCCTATATTCACCCCCTAAGAATACTGAGAATTTTGGAATCGCGTATGATGCAACGATGTGATATGTTCATGATGCTTGCTCCAGTAATGGGATTGCACCATATGAATCTTCTTAGTTGAAAACATCTTCTAAAATACAAAAACATATCCATTACTTTAGAAGGAATTTAATGAATCGAATGAAACATATAATATTTTAATTAATGATATTACCACTTTTTTTCTAAGCATGGATTCTGTATTTCCACATTCAATTCACATGTTCACGAAAGAATCATAGGTTTTGAACTTTGTTGATGTTCGGTACAATAATAACTTAAGTGGGACATCGTCTAGGAAGAGTTTCTTGTAAACCCACCGTTCACTTCCTATTTCATTAAGAAATCTTGAAGCTGAATAAAAATGCTTTAGATTGTTAGACATGAATGTAAACAATTGATTTAAATTAAAAAATTACATACCTCAGTCTTAAATTTATTAAATATTTGAAAGATTTGAAAGCCACCCTTTCTACAATTTCATCAAGGGGAGCCTTATTAAAGGATTCAAAATAACAATATATCCTCTTCATATCATTAACTTCAGGGTGACTTTCTTGTTATAAGATGTTAGGACGCAAAGTGATGAACTTGTGGTGAACGCGAATATCTTAAAATATAGCTGAATTGTTGAACCTGTGACTAAACCACAAAGAGGCCCAACAATAAGACGACCCAATGAATAATACTTGACTTAATCTAGATCCGGGTTGAGTAGAGTTAAAATGAATTTCTTCTGCTATTATGGAGGATTATGTGTGTTATTTAATTTGATCTTATAATAAAAATTTCCATATTCAATTCCCTAATGCTAGAAACTACTTTGAAAAATCTATTGAAATAATGTGGGATTACAAAGTAAATGATTATTCTATGTATTTATACAACCACCTCGACCACCTCTACCAGCCCTTCTACCTCCACTATATCTCCTACTACCCCCACCACCCACCTTGACTAAACACACACTCTTGATTTGCATAATAATTTTTTCTAGTCCCCCTTCCACCACCTCTCCTAAATCTATTGTTCGGTGGCCTTCCACAAGTTCAAACTTTCCTCGGATTCCTAATAAATGTTGCATCTTCGTGTGATCCTGGATCACCAACACTAGGGACTGCCATGTATTCACTCCAATTACAATATGCATTTAAATGACCTTTCAAAACATTTTTGAAATCCATTAGCGTTGTTGTCCAACATAACATCACAATTCTTATCAAATAAATTCTTCAAGGAATTGTACTTCTTGCACTTCCGTCATTATTGGATAGCCTCCATGAAAGAATTTGCCTATGTGTGGACGAATAACTATCCTCTCCACCGGCGTAGAACATATCTATCATGAAGCATTTTAACTCTACAATGAGACATAGTCTGTAAAATGTGGTAGTAGACAACACCTTCACTTTGGAAGTTCTTGCAATTGCAAATTAGTTATTGATTGTGTGGGCGATATTTCACAATGTAAACAAATCGATTTCAATGAAAATCACTACTAATGGAATAATGTACTTCTCAACTCCCTCCAAGACATTGAAGTCATGGTGTCTTTCAATTTCAAAGTGGTACAACAAATTCATATGCTCTGCTACAAAGACACCATAAAAAGGTTGAGTATAATAGGTATGAAGCTGTAAATACCACTCAAAACCATTAAAACACACTGCATGTTTTTTCTGTGAGTTAGCTTCTGCTTGAAATTCCTTCTCATATTCAAATCGCAAGGCTATATTATACTGCTCGACGAACTGATTCAGAGAGCTTCGTTTGGATATATAACCATCAAAAACTAAATGCATTAACTCACTTTTTTGGGTCGAAATCATGCCAGCACAAAAGTAGTGCTTAAGGAAATAGGGATCCATTTTTCCTTCTTCAAGTATATATTATAAAACCATAGTCTATGCTAAAAGTCGTATTTTTGAATGAAGGTTTCCCATTTTTCCTCAAATTTGTTGATAGTAATGTTGTTATAGATTATTGATTTAAATTCAGACTTATCAATCTTAAAGTCCCAAACACCCTTAAGCTTTGCAGGGAGCTATGTCATGATGTGCCAAATACATTACCTATGGATGGTGTCCGGAATTATTAGTGTAGTTGCTGCCTTTATACTTTCACATTGATCAGTTAGGATAGCAGTCGGAGGTGCATTGCCCAATGCTGCCAGTCAAGTCGAGAAAACAAATTTGTACGTCTCAATATCTTCACTTGTGAGCAAAGCGCATCCCAAAAGAATAGCCTGTTTGGGTTGATTCACACCAATAAAAGATGCAAACGGCATGCTCTATTGACTTAGCAAGTATGTTGAATCGAAACAAACAACATCACTAAACTTTCGATACACATATTTGCAATGTGTATGAACCCACACTACGTTGCAAAGTGTACCAACATTATCCCTGTCAATTACATAAAAAAACTTATTGTCCTTGATCTGCATTGAAGCAAAGAATTTTTGAATTGCAGCAGCATCGCATGACAATTCCTCAACATGCGTTGTTGAAGAATGTAGTTTTGACAATCTTTCGGGGTGCATCCCATTCTATCAGGACCACCGCTTGTACTTCCAAAAGTCTAATGCTTTTGGAAGGTCTAATTCATGCGATGTCATGGGCTTCAAGATTTCATTTTAATGCCTTATTTATATTGTTGTGGCAACCAAAACAAGTGACAAAGATGGTTCCAAATCATTGTTGTGTTCGGTCGTAACTGTATTAACCCGATACGAACCATCAGGAAGCACAATAAAATTAATTCTACATTTGCAATCCACTCTTTACTAGAATTTTTAGCAGTGGGTTTTCTACTCTTATCACAAGCAAATGAGATATACCTAGCGTATTCACAACCTCTCTTTTTTGAATACTTTTAACAACTCCAAAACAATTTAAATGACTATGTTCTTTATACAATGCAAAGAGATTCAACACTAGAAAAGAACATACCTACAATACGGTCTACTATATATTGTTGGTCTGGAAAATTATCATCCTTGGTTGAATCTTGTCGTTCATCACTTTCTTCTTCAACTTCATATTTCTCTCCATCACTAGCACTTATTGATACCTCTTGCTCCGATTGATTAATTATTTAAAAAAAGCATGTTAATCATATCTTCATCATTATTATGCAAATATGTTTCAGGCCCATCGTATGCACCGTCAGAATTCTTTATATTTTCGGACAAAAATCTATCTTCCTCGTCTAACCCCAAAACATCATTCCAGTACTTCGTTTACTTGACTATTCGTAATCATCTTGTAAAAATTATATAAATATAACAACGTAAAATCTTGAACAACAAATGAATCAACAAAATAAAATAAAATGGATGAGTGAAGTAAAGAATAAGAAAAAGAGTAAAGTAATAAAAAATGTAAAGTAAGAGAGAGAGTAAATAAGAAAGAAAAAATTAAGAGTGGTTTTATTTTTTGGAGGGAAAAACAAGTGGTTTTGAAGACAAATGGCTATTTGGTCATTTACACTATAAATAGAGGCATATGGGTCCATATTGTATACACTTGAAGATTTTGTGAACACTTGAAAAAAATAAAATTATCTCACATTGATCCTCTTGTCGGATATTCTTCATGTCTTCATTTTTATATTTCTCTTTTGTTCTATGTTTTAAAAAAATTTAATTAAATAATTGATTCTTTGGAAAAGAATAATAAAAATTACTTCTTATTTTGGAACACTTTTTTTCTTCTTTTTATAATTGGTGAATTAGTGATGCATAGTAGGGACCATAAACTTATTAATTGATGCTTATTATTACAATATTTATTCTCTAAAGAATAGATTAATCATATTTTCATAAAGTAAAAATTATTCCACTAAATATTTATAATCGCACTCCTCGATATAATTTCTAAAATTACTATTACATCTTATTTAACGCTCCTGTTAGAATTACTATTACCAATCAATTAAACTAATTTTCAAAATAATTTGATTTATTGACTAATTGTAACGACCAACAAGTAAACCCTAGAAGTTAGGGCAACCCTTAGGTCGGAACAAGGAGTACATGACCTCATTGAGGTCTTGCACAAGCCTCTTAGCTATCATTCATTACGTAAAGCATGAAAGTAGTGCGGAATTAAAACTTTTCCAACGATAATAAGAAACATCTTTTATAAACTACAAAGAAACAAGTCTCATCGTCACTAGCCAGCTTAAAAACAACTTAAATATCTTAGGGATAAACTAAAGAAATAAAGATTATGCCCTCGAATATATGAGGGCATACTTAGTCTTGAGAGAGTCGATTCCAATGCTTGCATTTTAGACTTCCACTTGCTTCCAACCTATACATATAGAGTATAGAAAAGAATGTGGTTAGTAAAAACCTTGTATTAAATATGGCACATGCAAAAATATGCAAAAAAGGACGTTTTAGTAGAACTAAGCTTTCATGTCAATTAAGTAAAACTTTCATGAATATATAAATGAAATAACACATAACTCATCATTTAGCACATAGGAAAGGATTTGCTAAAAATTAACACAAAGAGGCACTTTACAATGAACTCAAGAGAATTACAGTGAACTCATATAACTTCACAGTGAACTAATTTCCCTACAAGTTTCCCTAACCAAGATTATCCTAAGACTCACAAAGGTATACATAAGATACCCGCCCATACAATTGCTTCACTACGCACCAAGAGGTCCTCAAGACTACCCGTTGTAGGCTTACTTCACATGGATAACAAGTCCACACTCCTATAACTAAACATTAGAGAAACATTCCTTGCATCTAGAACTTCACATAAGTACCCTTCCCCAAGTGGACTTGTAAGTTACACAAAGTTCAATGTGAGAATAGCTCCTTGAGGATACCACGAGGTCAGGTACACTACATTCATCATTCATAACATGCTTATACAACACATAATCTAAACATGTTTTCTTAACATTAGACATTAATCCACATAACTTCATTTCATTACATAATAACACATTTATACATTAAAAATAAAGACACACCAAGACTCCCCTTTCAAGTTTCTACTTGTGCAATGGATAAATAGTGTCTCATACCATCACTACCCTAAGTAGTATACTCTTAAGGAGACTTATTTCCTTACATTCTTTTGTGGGGGATGGCTTTAACTGACATAGACCATGAGAGCTAGAAATGAATCCCGATATTAACCCCTATCGTATGAGGGATCCCCACTTGCATAGGGTAGGGTCATTTTCTTATACTTTTTACATGGATTGTCCAATAGCTACACCTATGCGGGCTCATAGTTAAGGGATAAGGAGATTGCTTCTAAGTAACTCATTATCTACTAACGAGGAGTAATCATCTCACGAGGTACATTGGGTACAACATCTCTAATCATAATGTGGACCCAACCCTTCTTCAAATCCTTGGTGCTAAGCATCATTCCCCCATTGATTCTTAAACAATCATTACTATGGATTAAGGAATAACTTATTGGATACCACATCTCAACTCACGAAGGGTATCCATCCCTCAATCTATCTCTGAAAGCTCTTGGGAGGTGCTGAGGTTGCTACTGAACACTTCATCTCAACTAATGAAGAGTGTCCACCCAAAGACTCCCCTTTTTCATTCACATTCTTTAACTTCATTCATTCAAAGTGTGAGGGTGTGTGTGTACATGTGACCACACCTTTCACATAATCACCATTTTCATAAGATTGACTTCTAAACGTGCTTACATATTCATTCATCATATTACACACTTTAACATGCTTCACATAAACATATAATTCAGTTAGACATAACCTCTAGCATACTTCAAATAACAATCTTCAAAATCACATCAACAAGAAAAACATCATTATCATCTTATTCACATATATGCCTTCATGGCCTCATTCACAATACATATGCAAATTTATATTCATATACTTCAAATAAACACCGCCACCAAAGTTGGGCCATACCACTCAAGAACATTTCATATAAGAACTAAACAAGATAACTCACTTACCATTCATCCAATATTTCACCACCTATTCACAATTTATCGGATAATTCATCATAAAATAGCCCTTAGGGTAGTAGCTAAAACATAATATAACCATAAATAAAGCATATCTCTAACATTCTCTAATCATGCTCATTAAACCCATTTCATAATTTAAAAGTTGATAAAAAGCATAAACGTGATTTCATTGGGGTTTTGACATTAAAATCATCATTTAACACTAAAAACAACTCATCTTAATTATTAAAACATTTTCATGTAAAGACCCATACTTAGAGTCAAGGAATAAAGGTGCTTGAAGTTTGAAATCTTCTTTGAAATCTCTTTGAAGTCACTTCTTGAATGAAAGAAGGTTCAACGATGACTACTGTATCTTAATATGAAGAAAACCACAAAATTTGGTGAAGAAACTTGAAATATTTGGTTTTCTTCCTTGGAGCTTGCAGTTTCTTGAAAATGGTGGTTTTGGATAAAGGCTTTGGAGATATTTTTTATTTGAGCTATAGGATTTGAATTGATGGGTGAATTGGGGTTTAAAGTGACCTAAAACAGTCCACAAATGATCCACAAACTTCCCAAAAGACCCCTACACCATTTGGACACTTTTTCGAATTCAAATTTGACTTTAAAACGACGCGGCCAAATCTGGGACTTGGTTGTGCATCACGGAGGCAGATTCTGATTCTTGACTCTAAACATTTTAAGGCAATGAGCCTCATGCCACTCGAGCAATGCATAGGCCTCTTCAGTGCCAGGCGCTCACGCGAGTTGGCATCCAATTTTTTGCTCTGCACGCTGCTTTGGACAGCTTCCTTGTCCAACGTTTGGTTCCTCCTTGGGGACCCTTAGGGTAATCCCAGGGAGTCGTATGTCACGACCAAAATCTAGATCCCAGATAAGACCAGCGTCGTTGACCTCTCAGAGGTCGCAGACAAGCCTACTATGTCATCGTTATTTCATCTAGGTTAATTTTATCAAAAAATTTGAAACTTTTGTTTACTTAAGCTTTATATTAGAAAACATTGATCTTGCATAATACTATCAATGTAAAGTCATAAGCGTTCACAACAACCATCTAAATCAAGATAATCAAATCAAAGATATAGTCATAATATAGAGTTGCCAAAATGGCACCAATACAACATTTGAAAGTAAATACGAAAGAAGTGCTAGGGGAACATACTCAACTAGCTAATGCCTACGTATACGCTAGAATAAACCAGTAAGCATCCTCGGAAGCATGAGGGCCTACAAAATCCGGATGAAAGCTCCACGTCCAGATAACTTCTGCGTCGACTCGTACACTCTAACGTCCAGCTGCACCTGCACCTAAAGTAGAGAAATATATGGAATTAGTAAACACTTGTACTAAGTACGGGTATACGCAAGCACACACCACGGACATGCATTATTTAGAAAAGCTCTCTCATAACGATATGAGTTATAGAAAGTCAAGTCAGTGGACTTGCAAAAATCGGATTAGGAAAGTCATGCCATGAGAGTTACATACATCATCATACGTATCATATTGCACACAACACATAACATATTGCATATAGCACATAACAAATTGCATATAGCACATCATATTTCATTTCATTCGTTCATATGGCATAAGACCTTGGAATCATGGACTTAACATTAAGACTTACCAAAATGAGGGCTCAACATATGGGACCTTAACTAGGGATCCTTCTTTAGCAAACACAGAGTCTGCTTCATTCATTCATACGTACTTCATTTCATTTCATTCATAGGCTAGTGTAAACACCAGCTAAACCTAGGATGTAGCTTAAGACTCTCATTGGATTCACTATGCATTGACTAAGAATGACCTAGTGTCATTACATAAGTCTAGTTCACCGCTTGATTATCCTGACCAAACACCTTTTGTATTGTTCACTTCATTTTGTGCATTACATGAGGCTAGCCTCATTCTTTCTTTGGGAACTTTAACATTAACCGAAATATATCATGTGAGCATCATGAAATACGGTGTCTTCCCCACACCAAAAGAGGTGAAGTCACTGGCCAAGGTGAAACCAAGAACATACCTAGCTTGCTTAGGTGGAAACCACTGGCTAGTTCCTATGTTGGCAGCATAGTTCAAAGACAAGGAGATTTATGGAGACACATACTCGTCTTGACGGACAGTCTCATCTCATGAGAATTACACTAACCTCTGCCTTCCCGAAAGAAGGAATCGCAACTCATAGCTAGCCTATCGGTGCTCAGTATAAAGTTTCATTACCTTCATCTCATACATCATAGAAGTTGGCTTCTAGTATGAGGGCATCATATGTCATTCGATGATTTCTCATCTCATCATTTAGTATTAAGTGTGAACTGTCCTTACACTTACATGTAGAGTGTGATTGAGACTTGTCTCTTAATATTCAGCACTCTCTTAAGTGAGTAATTTTGGTGATCTTATATAGGCGTAGGTACAGATTGTCTCACTTGCACTAGCCTCATACTATGGTGACACCCTGTTATTTCTTAACATCTTTTCGTTTCATCTTTACTCACCTTTCATTATTTGTTCATCGTATAACAAAAATATGGTTTCTTGGAGTTTACATTAAGGGACATTGATTCTACGCGTAGATACAGCTTGTCTCACTTGTACTAGCCTATCCTTATGTAGACACTCTTTCTTTGCTTATTCATCATTTACTATAAATATACTTTCTTAGAAATTTCATTTATTGACATTGATTTTTAGGCGTGTATGCAGCTTGTCTCACTTGCACTAGCCTCTTATCATGTTGTCACTATTTTCATTAGCATCATAGTGTAACATAATTACTCACCTTATTACGTGAATGTTGATTACGTCATATGCCAATTCACTTGGCCTTTTAGTGTGTTTCACATTCTTACTTAACCCTCCTCGATTCACATCATTTCATTACATACATCTTAGGTTCAGTTACTTTTGAACGTACGCTGGACTTATGGATGCATACGTACAAGCCATGAGACTTCATTCATAATTCGTCTATGTGACTCATACTTACCAAAGATTATGTGGTACAAGACTTATTCATCTTGTAAGCATGCCAAGGTCTCAAATTTGATTCCTATAAGCAACATGCATTAATTATTTTATCACGTAAGACTTACGTGAATATGGAATTGGGCAAGGGAACCCTATTGCAAATCCCTTGTATAACACTTAGTTAATTTTCTTTATGATTTTTGTTGTCATAAACTTCTTGTCTAGGGAACCCGAGATCCATTCCCCAAAACTACACTTTTCTTTCCTTCTTTCCTTGAATTTTGTCTAAAACATTTCAGCCTGAGGGACCCAATACCGAATCCCCTCACCCACATTCTTTTCTTTTTTATTTATTTACTTGACCCAATACCGAATCCCCTCACCCACATTCTTTTCTTTTTATTTATTTACTTGATTCCTTCGTTTAGACTAAGAGGGTGTGGGATCGATTCCCCACAGCCCCATTTATTTTTCTCCTTAATTCTCTTCATTCAGCCGAGAGGTTGTGGGTTCGATTCTGACATACCTCATTTTATTATTTCTTTATTTCATTTTTCTCCTCTCTCCTTCACCCATCCAAGAGGTTGTGGGTTCGAACCCCACACGCCTCACTTCATTTTTCTTTCTTTTTTCTCCTAACTTTTGACTTGAGACTTACCCCATTTCGAATCACCTTACCTCATTTTCTTATTTAATTTTTTTATTACTTGTATATGATGAGGTCTTGGGTTCAATTCCCACTAACCTCATGCATTTAAAAAAAATTAAAACTAAAATTTTTAACATTAAGCTGCCGAAATAAATTTCAAAAATGCTGGAAATCTTTTCACCCTTTTGTGCAGTCCATTTTCTCAACTTTTCAATATTAGATTTAGGACAATTTTCGTGTAGATATTTAGATGAGCTTTCATGGTTACTTTCGGAAATTTGATCATCTTTTTGCAGTCCATTTTCTCACCCTCTTTCATGTTAAACATCAAAACATTTCGAGTAGTTTTTAGGGAGAACTTTAGGTGCATTTTCAAGGTTACTTTCAGTCAAGAATTATCATTCAATTCAGCAACTTTGAACTCATATGCACATCACATTTTTAACATATTCATACACATAAAATACAACAATTTAACATGTCAAATTTCATGCTTCAAGTTGAGACCAAAATCTCAGTACGCACGTGCACCCACAAGTTAACATATTACACATTTTCGGAAACACTTCTTCCATTTCTACATACTTACAAATACACATTCTTACACGTAATCACAACCAGTCCTAAAATCATCTACCAGAAGTCATACCAACGCATACTTGAATCTTTCGAAGGATCAAATGACAAGGGCATACAACGAGGACAACCTTAGTTTTTGATTGTGAATAGTCTAAACCTTAGGGGTCTCTTGAGAAGGGACCAAGAGGGGAAAAACCCATACCTGAAGTCGTTCAAATATGTTCTTATGTGCTGCCAAAATCCCCACTTAGCCAATGTCTCACCACTAAAATCACAAGCACAATCAGTCGAGAACTTGATTTTTACTTTTCGTTTGTAAACTTATTTTGCTTTTGAGTTTGAGCGATCAAGTTCTTGAATGTGGATGAACTTTGTTATATTTTTGTTCTGTTCTTTTGTTTTATAGAAAGTTGAGCGTGTAAATAAGGTGAGAGTATAGAGAGACATGAGAATGAGTTAACTTAGGATTAGGAGATTAGTTGGAGACTTAGTCAAATTAGGACGTCGCTTAATTGTTTAAATATCTGATTTTTTTCAAAGGGTAAACGAAATGACCACCAAGACCCTACAAAATCATATTATAAACATCAATTTAATCGACCTAAATGTCGCTTCCACCAAGGCTCGAACCCGAGTGAATCCTAACTTGCGAAAACGGGTCAATTTAGGCCAACCCTACCCGAATTGCCCCTCCTATAATAAGGATAAATACAATAATATCTCTAGCTTGGAAAAGACCATTTTACCCCTAGACCCTCCAAACCTAAGATTACCCCTTTTAAGTCCGGTAAAACACATCCGGGTGAATCTCTTCAATTCGAGTGCCCTACATGGTTGGTTCTCACCTTGCCTAGCTCAAATAACTCACCAAGTTGGTTGGATTGGCTATTGCATAGGTTCAGAGGTCTGGTTCTACGCGAATCAATCTGTGTGAACCCGATCTAATCTTAGGCATTCTAGAGACATTAGGCATTACTTAGCATAGTCATTTTAGGGTTGTCACAACGTACTTGAATGTTTTGACCCTTAGTATGTCCCTCTAGGTACTATGGTCATCCCACTGGTTTTAGACTCCAAACAACACCTAAAATCATCCACAACAAACAAGGACACACTAGCACATACACAAGGATAGTTTTCGAACGTTTTGGTCGTCCCTTGACGTTTGACTTACAAACTTCATCAACTGACTTCTTATTCTAAAAAACATCATTTTAATTCATTTAAATCATTAAACACATGTGAAGCTCTATTTTGACCTATTTCATTTTTAGGGTTGTTACATTCTCCCCCAATTAGAACAACATTCGTCCTCAAATGACACCAAACACTTTTAAGGACATCAAGGACTCAACTAGAAGCATATAACTCAACATATAAAGGTCAAAACATTCATACTCAATGCACCAACTTATTATGGAACACAACTACACATTGATAAGCACTTTAGCAACATAGGCAACATTTGCAATAATTTTTAGAATTCAAAACACATCCTCATTTCTTCATTTTTATGGAGGAACTACCTTCTCCAACATTAAACATGCTCATACACATAATTTCTACACACTTTGAATCTACAAATCATGAAAGTGAAATTAAGTCAAATTTTGAAATCCTTTACAGTAAATACATAAGCCTTAACAGTGTAGCATGCTTAACACTCAATAATTCACCTTTCAAGCAATCTTAACATGAAGACATGACAATATGAGTGACACAATCATACAAACTCATTTAAATTAAAACCAAAAAACATTAAAGTATTTAAGACTTATCGGGGTTCTCATTCCGAATTAGTTTCTTTCTTAATTCCAGGTACAAAGAAACGATTCTTCCTTGGAGCACTAGGATTTGGACCACCACTAGGGGATTGGTAGACCTCTTTCCCTTTTGACTTGATGTTAGGGCAGTCCCTCATCTTGTGACCTTATGACCACACCTAAAGCAACCATTTGTTCCAGCAAAACACTTACCCAAGTGTTGATTTCCAAAAGTAGCACACCTAGACCTCTCAAAAGTGTGGGCCACCTCTTTGGGAATTTTGGTTAGGAGCCCTATCCTTGTTCCCTATGGAAGACTCTTGATGATATAACCTATTATTAGGTTTGGGTTGACCTTGTTCATACGACCTAGGCCTCTTTCTCTCTTGCCTTATTTCCCTAATATTGGACTCCTCAATTTGTTAAGCATACACCATGAGCCTAGAGATATTCATATCATTAAGGAGAATTGTTGTACGACACTCATTTTCAACCAAGCTGGACACTCCTATCATAAATTAGTTCATACTATCCCTAAGGTTGGCTACTACGTTGGGGCATACTTAGAGATTTGGGTGAATTTGAGAGAGTACTCTTTCAATCTCATTCCCTCTAACACCTTGAAAATCCAACATGTGTCGTAAAGCCTAACATAGGTGTCATAAAGTCTAATTAATGTTTATAGGTCCATTTTAAATGAATATAGGTCATTAGGAGGTTTAAGATACAAAACGTCTAAGAACCTCCATGACGTCCGAGATGTTGGTTCAAAGGGATGTTAGTGTGCCTTAGCCTATTTGACTAACTTTTAGGAGTCGGAAAAAAATGTACAAAAATTGGAGGAAAGGTATATAATAGGAGTTTGAGTTTTTTCATGATTGAAACATCCGGGTACGACTCCCCAAGGACCAACCTAGGGCCCTTGGGGAGGACCCTGTAGTTTGATGCAACACTTCCTGGAAATGTGCATCGATAGGACAAAAGACGGACCATGTGTGGATCAATTGGCCTTCGATGCCACCATCGCTCCACACTTAGGTTGGTGGAGATGGTCCCTTCTCCCGCACAGCTTCTGAACTCGTCGATGGAGTGCTGAGGTGCAGGCTACGCTCCGTGTGTGTATCAATGGGGCATTGATTCCACCATCGTCCCACACATAGACAATTGGAGGAAACCCCTCACCTTGAGTGTATTTCTTCCTTCAAAAGAACTTTAGTGTCATTAGGTGACGAATGTTCCTAAGGAGGGGATAATGTAACACCTTGAAAATCTATGACGTGTCGTAAATCCTAACATATGTGTCATAAACTCTAAATACTATTTCTAGGTCCATTTTAAATGAATATAGGTCATTTAGGAGGTTTAACAACCAAAATGTCCAAAATGTCCATGACATCCGAGAAGTTTGTCCAAAGGGATGTTAGTGAGCCTTAGCCTATTTGACTAACTTTTAGGAGTTGGAAATGTACGAAAATTGGAGGAAAGGTAGCTAATAGGTGTTTGAGTTGTTCCATGGTTGAAACGTCTGGGTACGACTCCCCAAGGACCAAACAAGGGCCCTTGAGGAGGACCCTTGTAGTTTGATGCAATACTGCTTGGAAGTGTGCATCGACGGGACAGATGAAGACCCGTGTGTGGATCGACGAGGTGTCAATGCCGCCGTCGTCCCACACTTAGGCTGGTGGAGAAGGTCCCTTCTTTCGCACAACCTCTGAACTTGTCGACGGAGTGTAGAGGTGCAAGCTTGGGTCCATGTGTGGAACGACCGGGCGTCGATGCCACCGTCTTCCCACACCTAGATAATTGGAGGAAGCCCTTCGCCTGCACAGTCTCTGACCAAGACGAAGGAGTTCAGGATGGGGGGATGTCCGTCGACTCACAGACGGCCCGTCGATCGAGGTTTCGTCAGTAAGGGTCGAGTTTCCTGCCTAATTTAAGTTGGTCTCATTAATTAGTTAGGGGGTTAGATGGTTTAATTACGGATTAAGGGAGTCCAATTAAGTTGTTTAAGACCCAACATAAATACTCCCAACCCTCATTAATCTAAATACAGCTCTCAAATAAACTCTCTTCTCTCTTATTTCTCTCTCTACATGAACTCACCATTGAAGACTAGCAAGGACTAGATTTTGGAGGCTGGAAAGGGACGAATTCACCATCAAATTGTTGACAAAAATTAAGGTATGGGTTCTATTCACCTTAGAGACTCTTTCCTCAAAGGGTTCCTTCAAAAATAGATTTCAAAAGTTAAGTTTTCTTATGGGTTTCATCCATTTATGAAATTGAAGTTATGGATTAAGTTGTTAATAATTTCTTTAGGTTATGTTGATGGTTTGGTCTAAATTGAAGAGTATGATCCTTCAACCCTGACCCTAGGAGTGATCTTGACCTATTTGTATTGTGATCATTCAACTGAGTTGGTTGTTGATTTGATTACTATCCTATGAGGTTATTATGATTAAATTAAGATGAATTATAGGACTATCATACTAGTTCTTGAGATGTGATTTAGGTTATGAATTATATTGTGAAATTACCCTATGTATCTTGTCTCAAGTTGTGATATAAAGTTGAATTGTGTTATAGAGATGAAATTGGACTTGTTATTCTATTGGTTATCATTGTGTGATGACGTTACTCCCCAAGTTGGTTTGAGTTATGGGTTGATGGTAAGACCTTGAGATAGACTATGAGGAAGACTTGGTAAGTCTTAGAATCTCTATCTTTACTTCCAATTGTGATTAATTGTTGTTAAGTCACGATATTACATTGGAGTATGCCTTATACTAGGATTATAGGGTGGAATAATGTTAATTTGAAATGTCTTGACTATGTTGTGAGGTTGATTAAGGTGTGTGTGATATAAGGATGGTGAAAACTATCAATGTGCCTTGATATGCTATGAAATGCTAATGTGTTAACCTCACTTATATGAATTGTGATGAAAGGACTTATACTCAAACAATTCTTATTGAGATATTGATGATGATGGTTATATAAAGTGTAGACCCTATGGCCTAAATTAAGTTATGATTGATCATTAAAGGATTAAAGACATTTCAAAAAGGGACTCTAGCTTAGCACCGAGTGAACTAGATAGAGGAGTGTCCCTTCCCACATAAGGAAGGTAGGAACATTACATTACTCTTGTGATTGGAGTGTATAATGCATGGCGCATAAAGAGGGTCCCCACTAGATCTCCTAGTTCTTGAACTATGTTATCCCCATAGGAATACTAGCTAGTAAATCCACGTAGTTGCTATGTTTCATGTTTTGGTACTACCTTGGCAAGTAGTCCGCCTTCTTTTGGTGTAGGGTTTTATGACACCAGATTCCACACTAGCTCATGTGGTCTATGTCGATTAGGGGAAGATGTTACCATAAGGTAAAATTAATTAAAGGACTTGAACTCTAACTTGGATAGCCTAGGTCTATCTTAGTCTAGATAGAGGTATGGGACTCTACCTAAACATTGAACTAGTTAGACTTGAGGGGAGTCTTAAGAGGAGGTTCTTATAAATGTTTATGTTATGATAATGTATGATGTATATATGATGACCATGGCATGTTGTTGATACTATATGTTGATTAGTTCATTTATAAATATGCCTTGGTTTATAATGTTAATATATGATGAAACCTAAAAAAATGCCATGATATGTAAACTTGGATATTGGTCATGTTTTCTTGTTGAGGATACTTGATTGAGTAAGGTTATGGGACTTTTCTTGGTCATTGCACTTGTTGATTTGATAAGGACTTGTGATTAGTTGTCTTGCTTATTATGATATGTTTGACTCCTATTCATTCATGTGATATTACTCCTTGATGTTAGGGTTGTAGTAAATCATGATTTCAAGTATGTTGGTATAAGTATTACTTGTTGAGATAGTAAGCATGTTTGGTTGATTGATATGACTTACTTGACTTTGCATTAAGTCCCTAAAGGGGTAAGTTTCCATGTTTTGATAAAAAGTCCCTTTTTGCATGTTCTACTTGTGTATGTGCATAAGATCCAATACTTAGTACATGTGGAGTATTAACCCCATTTTCTTCCCTTTTTCCCAACATTTTAGGTTCCGATCGTTGAAGAGTTTGGAAGGCGATATTGTTAAATGCTTGGATTCTTCCTTTCATCCAAGTAGGGTCTGTCCTCAACTTTTGAGGACAATGTCATCCTCTAGCTTACAGACTTTATTATGAGCTTATTGACTCTATTATTCCTTTTATTTTTAATTGAGTATTTTACTTTCGTATGACCTATACATGGTCTTGTTGAATTGATTTAAGGGCTATGCCCATATTGTGATATTCATTTAGATGGTATGAGATGAGACAATCGTTGAGACTTTTTCTATATTTTATGTATATGTATGTGCAATAAAAGTAGAAGTCTATGTCACCTTCCTATACGAAGGTTCTATGTTATACTCGATATGAATATATATTATGTGTATGTAGAGATCAATGTAAACCTCCAAGTAGTGATAACAAAAGTTTTAAATTTTTCCGCATTTTCAACCTATGAATGTAATGACACGAGACAAAAAGGCTAGAATTAGTCCTCGAAAAGGATGACGACGCCGATTTCATCTATGGGGTAACCCCAGATGTGATATACCCCCTTGATGAAGATTCATGAATTCCACCATATTCTTGTCCCTCCACTCTAAGGTAAAGAACCTATCAAGAAAAGCCTCTTTGAGCACTCCCCAATCTACCGGACCATCCCTTAAGCGTCTCTCATCCCTTTATTGGTCAAACCACACTTGAGCCACATCTTTGAGTTGATAAGCGGCTAACTCCACTCTCTCTCTAGGGTCACACCCATAGGCATCCACCACCTTGCATATTTCATCTATGAAGCTTTGTGGATATTCATCCACCTTAGTTCCATGGAAGTAGGAAGGTTCATCCTCATGAAATCCCAAATTCTAGAAGTGGGAATACTTAAGTTGGGTTGAGGTCCACCTCCTTTGTTAGCATGGGCACCAAATGATTAGTGACGACTTGAGATTGAATCCTCATGAGTGGGGTAAATCCATAAGGGCACCCTATAACTCCACATTAGTCATATACCATTCAACAAAAGAACTTGAGGAGCTTGGGGCATAATGGGAATTTGGGGCACTTGAGGTCCTTAAGGTTTGGAGGGGGAACCTCCTCATTCACTTCCTCTTGGCCAACAATAGGGACTTTCTCACCACGGGGACGGATCCTCTCATTAGCTACTCCTCCCTTCTCTGTTCTAGCGGGTGTTCTCCTTGTATTCATGTCCTACAATCACAAGAGAAGAGGTTGAGAAAGACATCTTATAGAACTCAACTATAAGGCCCGACATTAGAATAATGAAGAAAGTGAAACTTCTATTGCCTTATAGCCTCTCAATCATGGGTATGTCGCGACTCACACCGATGAACAAGACTCTACTAGATGTGGCTTGTGATACTTTGGACCGTAAACTATTTCCCAAAACCTTATGCTCTGATATCAAGTTTGTAACGATTCACAAGTACACCCTAGAAGTTAGGGCAACCCTTAGGTCGAAACAAGGCGTACTTGACCTCACGAGGTCTTGCATAAGCCTCTTAGCTATCATTCGTTATATTAAGCATGAAAAGTAGTGCGAAATCAAAATTTTTCACAACAATAATAAGAAATATCTTTTATAAACTACTAAGGAATAAGTTTCATCCCTACAAGCCAACTTAAAGACACAACTTAAATATCTTACGGACACGGCCCTTTACATTGAAGGAGAAATACATAACAATTCTTTACAAGTCTTAATAGAATAAACTAAAGAAATAAATACTATGCCTTCGAATATATGAGGAAATACTTAGTCTTGAGAGAGTCGAGTCCCAAGTTTGCCTTCTAGACTTCCACTTGCTTCCAACCTATACTTATAGAGTATAAAAAATATGATGTTAGTACAAACATTGTACTAAGTATGGCATATGAAAAAATATGCAAAAAGGGACGTTTTAGTAGAAATAAGTTTTAATGTCAATTAAGTAAAACTTTCATGAATATAAAAAATAAATAACACATAACACATCATTTAGAACATAGGAAAGGATTTTTAAGATTTAACACAAAGAGGCACTGAAATTCAAGAGAACTACAATGAACTCATATAACTTCATAGTGAACTCATTTCCCGATAAGTTTCCCTAACCAAGGTTATCCTAAGACTCACAAAGGTAGACGTGAAGAAACACCCATACCATTCCTTCAATACGCACCCAAGTGATCCTCAAGACTACCCATTATAGGCTTACTTCACACAGATAACAAATCCACACTCCTATAACTAAACATTAGAGAAACATTCCTTGCATCTAAAACTTCACATAAGTACCCTACCCCAAGTGGACTTGTAATTTACACAAAGTTGAATGTGAGAATAGCACCCCATACTACTACTCCCACTTTGTGCTCCTTGACGATTCCATGAGGTTAGGTACACTACATTCATCATTCATAACATCCTTATACAAGACATAATCTTAACATGTTTTCTTAAAATTAAACATTCAGCCACATAACTTCATTTCATTACATAATAACACATTCATACATTAAATATAAAGAAACACCAAGACTCCCCTTTCAAGTGACTACTTGTACAATGGATGAATAGTGTCCCATACCACCACTACCCTAAGTAGTACGCTCTTAAGAAGACTTAGTTCCTTACATTCTTTTGTGAGGGATAGATTTAACCAACATAGATCATGAGAGCTAGACATGGAATACCGATATTAACCCCTATCGAATGATGGATCCCCACTTGCCTAGGGTAGGGTCATTCTCTTAGCCTTTACATGGATTGTCCAAAAGCTACACCTATGCGGGCGCATAGTTAAGGGATAAAGAGATTGCTTCTAAGTAAATCATTCTCCACTAACGAGGGGTACTCATCTCACGAGGTACATTGGGTACAACATATCAACTCACAATGTGTACCCACCGCTTCTTCAAATCCTCTTGGTTCTAAGCATCACTTCCACACAGAGTCTTAAACATTCATTACTATAAATTAAGGAACAACTTATTGGACACCACATCTCAACTCACGAAGGGTATCCATCCCTCAACCTATCTTAGAAAGCTCTTGGGAGGTAGTGAGGTTGCTACTTAACACTTCATCTCAACTCATGCAGACTATCCACCTCAAGACTCCCCTTTTCATTCACATTCTTTAACTTTATTCATTTAAAGTGTCAGGGGGTGTGTGTAGATGTGAGCATACCTTTCACATAATCATCATTTTCATAACATTAACTTCTAAACATTCTTACATCTTCATTCATGATATTACACACTTTAACATGCTTCAGATAAACATATAGTTCACTTAGACATAACCTCCAGCATACTTCACATAACATTCTTCATAAAGCACATCAATAAGAACAACATCATTATCATCTTACTTCACATAATATGCATTCATGGCCTCATTCACAATACATATGCAAATTTATATTCATTTACTTCAAATAAACACCGCCACCAAAGTTGGGCCATACCACTCAAGAACATTTTATAATAAGAACTAGACAAGATAACTCACTTACCATTCATCCAATCTTTCACCACCTATTCACAATTTATCCAATAATTCATCATAAAATAGCCCTTAGGGAAATAGCTAAAACACAATATAACCATAAACAAAGCATATCTCTAACATTATCTAATCATGCTCATTAAACCCATTTCATAAGTTAAAAGTTGATAAAAAGCATAAATGTGATTCCATTGTGGTTTTGACATTAAAATCATCATTTAACACTAAAACCAACTCATCTTAATTATTAAAACATTTTCATTCAAAGACCCATACTTAGAGTCAAGGAATAAAGGTGCTTGAAGTTTGAAATCCTTTTTGAAATCTCTTTGAAGTGACTCCTTGAATGAAAGAAGGTTCAAGGATGACTACCATATCTTAATATGAAGAAAAACACAAAATTTGGTGAAGAAACTTGAAATATTTCGTTTTCTTCCTTGGAGCTTGCAGCTTCTTGAAAATGGTGGTTTTGGAGAAAGGCTTTGGAGATATTTTGTATTTGAGCTATAGGATTTGAATTGATGGGTGAATTGGCATTTAAAGTGACCTAAAACAGTCCACAAATGATATCCAATGTTTCCAAAATACCCCTACACCATTTGGACCCTTTTCCAAATTCTAATTTGACTTAAAAAATGACGCAGCCAAATCTGGGACTTCGTTGCGCGTCGCGGAGGGAGCTTCTGATTCTTGACTCTCAACATTTTGAGGCAGTGAGACTTGTTTCACTCGCGCGATGCAGAGGCAACTTCAGTGTCAGGCGCGTGATGCGAGGTGACTTCCAATTATTGGCCCTGTGCGTTGCCTTGGGTAACTTCCTTGTCCAACGTTTGGGTCCTCCTTGGGGACCCTTAGGGTGGTTACCGGGCAGTCGTACTTGAACGTTTTGACCCTTAGTATGTCCATCTAGGTACTAGGGTCATCCCCAAGTTTTTTAGACTCCAAAAAATATCTAAAATCATGCACAACAAACAAGAACACACTAGCACACAAACAAGGCTATTTTCCGAACGTCTTTGCCGTTCCTTGACGTTTGACATCAAAACCTCACCAACTAACTTCTATGATAAAAAAACATCATTTTAATTCATTATTAACTCATTAAACTCATGTGAAGCTCTAGTTTTACCCACTACATTTGTAGGGTCGTTACATTAATTTAATTCCTTATTAATTATACATAACTTATTCCACATGGAGGATATAAAATCCAAATGCAGGGTTGTCACATAAAACCTTAGAAGTATCCATAACGGATATCTTCTTTCTCAAGTATGAGACATGATTCTATCGACTAATTATTATTTCACTAATGTGATATGTCGTTACACAATCTATTAAAATATATTGATGCATAATAGTGTCTCACCTTTTAATATATTAAAACAATAAATCAAGCTACATAGATCATAATAATTATATCATGATTAAGATTATCAGTACACATAATGCACTAGAGAAGTTGTATAAATATTAAAAACATAAACAAACATATCTATTGATCCGCTCAATACACAAGAATGTTCTAATACAAGAAGTTAGAATTTAATCATTCTGATAATGAAGATAGAATTATATTTTAATCTTGAGCTACAATCATCAAAATGTTTTTAAAACTTCATCTTTGATTGTGAACATTTAATTTATAACTTATAAGAACCGACAATTTTAATCTTTTTTGTATGAACTAAATAACTCCAAACATAAAAATCTTCTACTATGTAAATAATTGACACACATATTAGCACACTGATTTATTTAAATAATGACTTTATTTTATCAACTAAAATAAAATAAATAGTATTTTTAAGATATTAGATAAAATAAGATAACGCAACCATGTGATTAATTGTATATCCTGATATAAAGCTCAATTTCTAACTTTTCGGCATAAAACTTGTTGGTTTGGCCTACAGTTCTCTTGACTTGCATGTCCACTTCTACCAGTTTTATTGCATAACTAACATAAAATGATACAAATGTGTAAAATGCCTAAATTAATAAATTATAACACTTGGTGTTGTGAAATGTCAACTTTCACATTTATGAGTCTTGACTTCAAATTTTTCAAGGCTCGTGATGTGTTTCATACTATAAAGTTCCATTAGATGCTTTTTATACTTATGCTATCAGGTTTTGGAAATATTCATTCTTGATTTTCTATCGTTTGTAGTATGATTTCCCTTCGATAGGCTCATATGCGTATTGTTTTCAGCTTGAGTACTTTTTTTTTGAAGTTTTTGGAGCGTGTGTCGTCATGACCTCAGCTCTTGGATTGTGATAAAAAACTTTAGCAAATAAAAATCAGATGTTTTTATTCTTTTTGATAAATGCAATATTAAGAAAATATTAGACAATTAAATCTCTTTTACGACCAGCAAAAAAGTATATTCTTGTTTCTTAAATAAATTTTTAAATTCAACAATTCATTCTTTGCAAAAGAATAGTAAAAGTTATTTCTTATTCCGGAACAGTTCTTTTTTTCTTATAATAATAGGTTAATTAGTCATGCATAGAAGGGTCCATAAACTTATTGATTTATGCTTCTTATTACGATATTAATTCGCTAAAGAATAAATTAATCATATTGTAATAAATTACAAATTCTTTCACTAAATATTTGTAGTTGAACTCCTCGATTTGATTTCGAAATTTGCCATTACATCTTATTTTACTTCACATGTTAGAATTAATGACAATAATTCATTAAGATAAATTTTCTGAATGATTTGATTTATCGACTAATTTACTCGTTTATTATTATACTTAACTTATTCCACATGACGAATAAAAAATTCACATGCGGGATTTTCACGTGAAAACTTTTTAGTATCCATAAAGGGGTGTTTCTATCTTAAGTCTTAGAAATGATTCTACCAACTAATTATTATTTCACTAATGTGATTTGTCATTTCTCAGTCTATTAGGAATATATTGACTCATAATAGAGTCTCTCCCCTTTTAATAGATTAAAATAATAAATCAAACTACATAGTTAATAATAATATATCATGATTAAGAGTATAAGTACACATAATGGACTAGAGAAATTGTTTATAAATATTCAAAACATGAAGACACATCTCTATTAGTCTGTTCAATAGACACAGAATGTACTAGCACTAAGATGTTAGAATTTAACCATTTTCATAGTTAAGCTAAAATAATATTTTAATCTTATGCTACAATCATCAAGATATTTTTCAAATTTCATTTTTGATTGTGAACATTTAATTTATAACTTATAAGAATTGACAATTTTAATCTTTTGTGTATGAATTAAATAACTCCATACATAAAAGTTATCTATTACATAAATAATCGACACACATATTAACACAATGGTCTATTTAAATAAAGACTTTATTGTATCAACTAAAATGAAATAAATAGTATTTAGAAGATATTTGATAAAATGCAATATATAATTCAACCACATGATATCCATATTTAAAGCCACCCTGGTCTATATATATGTGGCTACGCCAGTGAATGGTGAGGTAGGCATTGTTGAGTGCTTGGCTCAACTTGGACTTTGATGACATTGGACAGAGTGATAGTTGGCTTTAGTCTTTCACTAAACTAACATGGAATGTTAAAGATTACAGAAAACATAATATTCTTAGTAAATATTGAAGCAGTAATTGGACATCCAGGTGGTGTAATTTACAAAAACAAAGACAAAAAATGACACAGATAAGAGTGTTTAATCCAAGCAGAAAATGTACAATCTCTTCAAGACCTTTTTCCTTTTCCTGGTTTGCTTATTGGACGATGAAGGTCAAGGGGGAGAGATCCAGCCATTCATGTTTCGTGGTTAAACTCTCTCAGACATACATATCCTGCAATACTTAACAAAAGTGAATTCGATTTTATTTGTAATGCATCAATGTGTTTTAATTATGTGTAAAAACTATATCTTATTTTCTAAAATTATGACATCCCTTATGAAAATTCATGTGGTTAGTACATTTTCTGTTTTCAGTAAGAAGCATTAGTTGTGGTAAGAATGTTGAATGAAATCAGTTCATACCTCTCCAAAAGCAATTTTGTACTTCTTTTGTTGACATCCCTGAATTCACACAAAACACAAATTAAATATTAAAGAAAAGATATAAAATCACCATTGAAGTTGTTTTGAATTTTCAAACAGACAAATTTAACTTTGCGAGTCTCTTATTAATCCATGAAACTATCTAAATCTACAATAAATATATCATTTTGACTAATTTTAACACTACTCGTGTTGTCACAGCATATGGGCGCATGAAGCACTATTGATACAGCTTCATACCAATGTAAATTTGTCATTTGGCACTTCCAATTTGCAGTATTGAAAATAAATATAAAAACTCATGTATTAATTATTATTTTTAACTTTATTAAGAATTGTTTTTAATTTTTCAAAAAAAATTCTCATCTTCCCTACCATCATTAGCTTATCCATATTTCTTGAGCATCCATGTATTCCTTCATTTCTTTTTCTCTTTTTCCTTTCTGGAATTTTTTTTTAAAAAACTAATGTTATTGATTTTATTTTTTAAAAAAGAAAATTAGTTTAGTGATTTTTTTTCTCTTACAAATCAAGATTGGGATCTAGGAGTAGTTAAACTAAGAAAAATTCAATTTGGAAGTAAGAGTTGGAGAAGGTGGCGATTTAAATGTCAGATTTTGACTTGCTAATATTTGAGTATTTAGATTTTAATTATTTGACGATATTTATCGTCATAAATAAATTAATTGATAGTAATTTGATTAAAAATTGATAGTGTTGCTGCGAAATTTGTTCAGCCGCAATGGATTTGAAGATTCTTGCAGCACAAAGAGAATGGAAAATAACAAAGTTGAGGTGAAGAAGAAAGAGAAAAACAAAGAACGTAGTTGAGGTGAAGAAGAAAGAGAAAAAAGGAAAACAATGAAATACAAAGAAATTAGATAAAAAATAATTTAAAATTATTTTTAATACGTGGCAAGTGACTATTAGTGCGTAACATACAAATATTTTTGTACAAGTGGTATTGAGTGAAAAATGAGGTATACATTTTATTTTTAAGTTGTTTAAAGGGGTAACAGGACACCTGCAAAGTTAAAATATCTTTCTAAAAATTCAAAATAACTTCGATGATAATTTTATGTCTTTATTATAAATATTATAACATGTCACCTCTATATATAACAACACATAATTTATTGTAGTAGGGTATGCAATTGACCACCCTTAACTTAAGGTGGCGCACTTTACTTTGTAATATAATTATTCAATTAATTATGGCATTTGCGGCTATTATATTTAACTAAAAACTCTTTAATTACCCCTAAATATTCCTCTGATGGAGGTGCCACCGTATAGGGTCTTTCTTGGCAAATTCCATATCGATGCCCTTGGAACTTCGATTGGCTTTTGAGTAGATTCTTCATCTGCAAAAACCTTCGTAAATCACTTTGTTAGTATTTCTTAAACTAATTAATTGAAGACCACTATGGTTGCATCACTGAGTATAAAATTCACCTCATTTACTTGGAAGTATGTTCCGTTGAGTGGAAATTTCCCCTTATTTGTTATTCGACACGGGATCTGAAGATGCTCTTACGAGTTAGTTTTTATTGAAAAAATAACTATTAAAATAAATTAGAATGTGAGATTTCTTACAACCATGAGAAATCCCAATTCAGGAGTAATCATTAAGTCCTAATTTTTGTTTTCTCACCAGAAGAATCCCACTAACAGTCTTAATATTGCTTCCTACGCCTATATTCGACGCATCAACCTTGCTTTGAGTTTCATCGCAATTGCAGGATTCATACTTCTCTTATTCGGAAGCTACATTTCCTGTACGGTACAAAAGTGTGAGTTCACTATGAATATCCTACATAGACAACGTGTTTGTGTTTCTTTTTAGATAAATTTTGTCCATTCAAGTATATAACTTTCGGGAAGCAATGACCTGGTGTCCTTATAGCAAGTAGATATGGGCAAGTGTCTTCCAGTTCTCGTTTCTGTAGCTGCATTCATAAGCTTTAGTCAACTTAACCAAATCAAAAGACATGACGAATAAATAATTTATTTCATGTTGGTAACCCAACTTACCCCTTCTAACAAAGGATGTGAATCTGGAAGTTCATAGCTGCAGCGCGTAGGAAAAACAAATGTTAATGAGCAGTTATTACAACACTTCACCATTTTCTTCGTTATCTTTTGGAATGTGCATCCCCTTTATTGCACGAAACTTCGTCCGATATAACATCTCTCTCGCAGAAATATTTCTTATATCCATTTGTCATCTCAATAATAAGATTCTTAATGTGCACACATAGCTTTTCCATGTAATGCCAATTTAACAGTGAAGTTAAATAAAACTTATTGCAAAACTTACACTTGATGCTCCATCCTTAACCGACCGTTATGCTTCAATTTAGGCAAAGGTGCTTCTAGAGTGGCAACGACCAAAGCATTAGACAAATCAGTGTCTTTTGTTGAGAGGTCATTCTCGTCTATGTAACTTAACAAATTTTCCATGAATGCCTGACAATCAAATGTGATGGTAGGTATGCCACTGGCAGAATAATCTTCAATGTCTATTTCTCCAATACACCCAAGAGCTGGATAGGTGATAAGCTTATTCTGGTGATCTCCCGTCGAATGTTGTGATTTTGAGGCTTCCCCGAAAGAAGAAACAAGATTTTCTTGAGAGCTTTCAGTACATGAGTATGCACTATCTACAGGTACTAAAGCCGTATTGACGTTTGCACAGCTGTTTTCTCCTGGCCCCGTCAGGGGAAGTCTTGCACTGCATTAATGTTCGATAGGTTTACTTAGGAATTGTACTGTTTCTACATATTCCTATCAACATGATTTAGTTTCTGAATGTTCCGAGAGAAGGTCATTGCAGTGATTTCAAAGAGAACGAAGAACTATCCTTAAGTGGCAATATGAACGTACTGGGAAGGCTTGGTGCTGGAGAGTTAGCAACGTTATGCATTCCACACTTTTCACTCCCACACCATAAATGCTCAGCAATAACTCCCTGGTAGAAACAGATTTCTCGATCAACTACACTTTCAAATCTCAGTTAACTTATGTCACCAACTATCCGACTATTTTGAATTCATACAAAAAGAAAGTGAAGACATTACTTAGCCTTTTCTGGTTCAAGTTCTCGTAGCCATTCTAGATCCACATTCTCTTGTTCCAGGAGAAGGCACTTGATAAAATTCTGCAAGTAGTGACCACACAGTTAGTTTATTACAATGCTGATTGATTACCAAGGAATTCTTAGCCGAACATTGTTAACCTTAATTCTTTCTGCAAGCTTTTTGTCCATTCCCCTTTGATTGATAGCTTTTGATACTTGATCCGTTGTTGCATCGTGGACTGCATGCCAATCTATGGCATCTAACGTGCTATCATTAATCTCTTTGGGATTTACGAAGGAAGAGAGCTTCCTTATATTTTCCCTTGTAATGGCGTCACTTTCCATGTCTGCATTTTGACTTTTCCATCTTAAGATTGGTTCAGATTGCTGATTTCTTGTCTCCTTTTTCTTCTTCCCCCCTTTCAGATTTGTTCTTCAGATTATCCCCTAGTTCTTAATATTAGAGCTTCCTTTGTTAGATTTCTCCAGCTTGTTTTTTCCATTTCCATTGTGGAATGTTGATTTGAAACTGACTTCATTATAAGGATATTGAGCGGCAAGGGACATGAAAACAGAGCTGCAAAAGCACAATTTGAGATCACTATTCAGATTTTTAATGAACGCATTAATAATCCCTTGTGAAAAGCTTTTTGCATAGAGTCTTCAATACCTTGATACTTTGTCAGTGACATTTTGAGCCAGGAAAACCCCAGCCACAGAATCTACAATTGAACCTTTCCACTGTGAGAACTGTTTATTACCTATCAATATATAATCTGCCTGAAGACACCGACTAGACATATTCTCTTCACATGATATATAATGAAAGAAAATGAAATATGTGCTCATTGTTGTCTTACTCATTCTGATAAAGAAATACTCCAGTTGTAGTTACTAGCTAGTTACCATTATTTAACATATACAAATTACATTATTCTGGTTCTTGTCATTTTTTTATTTTCAGGGAAACACAATCAAACCTCTGTTTGACGTGTAAAATTGTGTTCATATCAAGTGATCCATAAACAGGCATTTTGATACTTCAAAAAGATGATCAGTCCTTAGTTAGTTATAGTGTTTTCCTCTTTGAAGATATTGTTTTTCTTTGATGATGTTCTGGATTCTGGATGAATTATTTGTGCACACGTGCTAGTTTGTCGAAATTCTATGATATTTCTGTATCCTTGAAATGGTGGAATTATGTATATGCTGTTATTTTTCATTTATTTATGCTGCATACGTTTATAACTTTCCGAGTTGCATACAATAAAATATCTAGATCACATTTTGATACTGAGTTTAATGAATACAAGCATAATATAATACCTTGGATAAGATGCATGCGAAAAATGAATGATAACACCCGTCCGTGGAACAATGTCCTCTCTATTTCCCATCTTTCATCACATTTTTCAGATTTGCAGCCTTCATGTTCCGGTTTTCCTATCAGAGATTTCCATTCTTGTATTGCCTTCTCATCAAGGATTACTTTTGTTCTCAAGATCATTTTCTCTGTCACTAGGTGTTTCATCGTTTGAAACTTGTGCATCTTTCTTCTTGTGATTGATTTCAGAATTCTTTTATGTTTCACTATGAGTCCATTTTTACTGCTAGATGCTTGAAGCCTTGGTTTCTTGTGAACGCAAAGGCTGGCAGCCTTCCCTGGACTATCCTTTAGACATTTAAGTTACATCAAAGGAAAAAAAATATAATTTCTTGTCAAATGTTATATTGAAAATCCAAGTAAGTTGTATAACCATTACCTTAGGTAGTAGAAACTTTTGATGTTTTCCGCTTCATGTTCTGCAATTCCTGAAAATCTGGTAAAACTGTTTTGCAGTTGTTATGTATCTGATTATTTTTAAATCGTCGATTGTACACCTACAATGTATAGTTTGTAGCATAGTTTGGATTAGAAACAGAAAAGATGCAAGTGGAACAACATTCGTAGTAAAACATTTGTCTGGACAGGCTTGTTATGCCCTTCAATGAATGGCTCAACTTTTTCACACTTGTTACGTCTTTTATGGTACACCTGCAACGGAAAGTAGTACCGTACTTTGGATCAGAAACAAATGAACATTTGCAGGATTGAGAAGTGAAGAAATAGGGAAAAAACTTTTACTTGGAGAGGGTTGGAAGGAACTGATAATGAACCAAGCTTTTCTAATGAGCTTTTTTCCGAGTCTTTGAAACTAGTGTTTTTCTTCTTCAACTGATGGAAAATAATTTAGTAATATAATCCAACAGACGAGATAATATGTATAATTCAATCTTAGGAACAAGCTCAATGTTGAGATAATTATTAAGCACAAAATCTAATATACTAGTTGACTTGGTTCATTAAGCAAATCAAAATTGAAGTCATTACCTGCACCCAAGCGAATTAGCCTTTCCTTTACTATTTTCCATTGACGACGAAAGTACCTTTCAACTATCAAAATGCTCCTAGTTAGTAAAGTAGAACAAAATAATCCCAACGATACAGAATCTCTCGAACATATTTGATTAATCACCTGCTCCCGAACTAAGTATCTCCTTTCCTTTCCTTGGTCGAAGCCAATAACTATAATCTGTGGAAAAAAAGACACTGAACTGATGAAATCCCAAAAGAAAACAATAAAGTTTCTCTCGATCGCATGACAATAATGCTGCAACCAAACAATCAAGAATAGACATTCAAACTTGGTATCAGCTGGCAAGTAATATAAGTAGTACACAACTAGAAACCTCCACTTGATCTTAACTCAACTGGTAACTAATCCTTATGGAGGTGTATGGATAATCATGTTGTAAGTTGGAGTGTTCAACTAACACTCACACAATGGTGACAAGTTGCACTACATCCAAAGTAATCATTAGCGACAATTAATTCATAATTGCTGCTAAATATGTATTTTTACTAGCAGTTGACACTCTTTATATATGTGCCTAAAGTCTTTAGCGACATTGGTTCTAATGACACTTAACTAATGCCGGTAACGACTTTATCACTCTTTATTAATGTCAATATTTGTTGACGCTAAAAGTTGTTTTTGTTATAGTGTTGATGTGTCTAAATTTGCATGCTCAAAAAATTGAATGTAAGTGTCTGTTTGTGTATTATATCTTCATCAATTAAAGCACTCATAAAATTTGATGCATGTGTTTTGAAACAATCAACCAACTTGTCACGACCCAATTTCTCGAGCCATGAATGCACCTACTATAACCCACTAGTAGGTAAACCAAACCATAACCCAGAATAACATGAAATGGGTGTGAGGGTAGAAACTAAACAAGACTAAGCAAAATTACTATAACAACATAAGCAAACCAAAACTTAAATACAATTAAGGATCCCTCCCAGAACCTGGAAGTCACTAATACAGAGCTACCAACAAAACGAGTACAAGTCCCAACAGTGTACCACCGAAACTAGACTGTCTCGAAAAGTAAAAGACAAGTCTTTATATACACAGATGGAGACTGAAATCATACAAAACGTCGTGTGCTCACCCTGTTTCCAGACCAGAAATGCTCCAAACTCGATCAACGCTAGCTAGTGGTGCTCGGACCTGCATCACGAAATAGATGCAGAGTGTAGCATGAGTACCAAATAACAGGTACTCAGTAGGCATCACAGGCCGACCCAACTAGAAAAGTAAAGCAATATGAGAAGACGGAATCACATAACTAGAGGTAAAGAACGGAAGGCTAAGTAATACAGGAATGCACACGAGTGTATAAAGATCTAACTAAATTAATATAAATAAGCTAACTACACCTAACTGGACCCCCTCCCCCATAAGCCCAGAAGGTACACTCGTGCGCAGGTTTAAATAAAAACCAGAACAGACCCCCATAAGCCCGACGAGTACACAAAATAACTATAACTTAAGGAAAATAGAACTCAAGACCAAAGAACACCGAACAAAATAATAGAATCTGACGGTACGGAAGTGGGGCCTTGAACCGGACGCTCACTAAAATTACATAAGTAGCCAATTGCAAAATATAAGTAACTGAGGCCGGACCTCTAACCGGATGCTCTACATACTTGAGGCCGGACCTCTAACCGGATGCTCTACATACTTGAGGCAGGACCTCTAACGGATGCTCTACATAAGTATGTGGATGGTCGAGGCCGCACCTTAAATTCGGATACCCGACAAAGATGTCGATATAACTGCTGAAAGAGTCTTTATCTATCCATAATCATAAATATCCGTGGAACACCATCTAGACTTAGCTAATCAATATAAGTCCTTGACGCCGAATCGAAACTCAACTTTGAATCGCGTAGCGGAATTCATTGTCACTAACGTAACTCGAGAAGCCGTAACATCGAAAAAAATACGGATAACTATCGTTGGAGCGAGATCATCATCTATCTAAATACCAAACTATCAAACTCAAGTCTGTTACACCAGTCTACAAGGATTTAAGCCGGCCGAGCGACGTCGGGGCTAAACTAAGTCCTACCGACTTTGAATCATGCATTTCTAAGGAAAACCCTAGTCAAACCTAAACTAAGGCCCAACATACTTTTGATAACCAGTATTCAAACATACAAGTAATCCATATAGCAAAAAAGGTCAATTAATAACAATAAACATGCTCACAGTTACCCGATAATTCTCAGAAAAAGGCCAAAAATATGATTTTTAACACCTATGCATGATACAATAACTACCCAACCCAAATCCCAACTAATCAACATGCATTCACATGTTCAAGTTCAATCTAAGAAGGGAAACCGTAGCCTACCTGAACGCAGATCATGCGCGCTCCGAAAAATCACTACCACGGAGCTTTTCCTTTCTGAAAGGCCTCGAAACATTGATACACTATCAAAAATAGACTCACAACGTTATTACGGTCATTTAAACACTAAAATCGCATGAAACGAAGACAGGTCAATTTCGCGGTCAAAACGGAAAAAGTGGAATCCACGTTGAGAAGTCCAAAATTAACACCAAATAAAGGTCCTAAACAACTCTTGGAACTTGTGTTTCAAAATTGAACACAATTCGGGACTCAAGACAGTCCCAACATGAACATGCAACCAAAAACCCAAATTCTACGCCAAAAATCAGCAACAAGGGCAGCAGCTATTTACAAGAATTTATCAAAAATGAAGGTCCAACTGCCCAAACCAATCACACCACGACAATTCTCATGAAAAACCCCACAATATAGGCTCTTGAATCACTAGATTAGGACCTAAAATGGCCAAGAAATCACCTTCTAAAAGTTTCCCAAAAGTTGAGATCGAAAATGAGCTATGACAGAAGTTAAAACACAAAATTTACCTCAAATCAGGTCCCAAATCAGATTCCAAGCTCACCTATACGTTGCCCTCAAAAAATCTCACAACTTAGCCTTTTGAATTGCCCAATTTGGAGTTCTATATCTCAATATATCGCAATTTCAAAGTAAAACATAAAGGCTGAAAATTGAGCTTTTATAAGGACGAAGTTGGTCGCTAATAAAACGAGAAATCTGGTCGTTAAAACCCCAAATTCTAGTCGTTAAAGGGCTGCACCAGATTTCAGCTTTGTCTAATTTCTACAAAGTCTTCGACGGGTGCTCGGAATTCGTTCGGAACCTGATAAAAATAAAACATATATGCTACCCTACCAAAGTCGACATTCCGGACTCAATGGCGTAGTCAAAATTTCCATCAGAGGTCATCTCGATAAAATGTGGGTCCAACTTCCATTGGCCATTTTAAGTCAAAAATCACAAAAGGGCTCGGAAAAATATCAAAAACCTCAGAACAAGAAAGAAGGGTCAAACTAGACAAAACTTGACATTCCGGAGCTCACCGCGCTGACGGAATCTCATCCGCGCGCATTTACTCAGAATGTTGACTAAAGTCAAACTTAGCCTTTAACTTAAAGTTAAAACGCCTAATCACACCAACTCACACTAAAAACTTTGAGAGTCATATCAATAATGCTACTAGCCTAAAATGACCCTTCCGGAACTGATGGAATCGTCAGAATTGGATTCTGATGTCATCTTCTTGAACTTTTGATCGAAAATGATCTTTCAAGGTTCATAAGCTCCAAAAATACTAAAGCTCACACAATAATCAAACGAAAAACCATGTGATTGATCTGTCAGTCCCAGCAAGTCATAAATAACTTGGGATCGCTGTAGGAACGCTCTAAACGATGCACAGAAGATAAAACACTAAAAATGACAAGAAGGGTCATTACAATATCCACTACTAAAAAGGACTTTCGTAGGCGAAAAGTAAGGTTCAAGAAGTACCTGAAGGCTCAAACAAGCCGAGAAACTGCTCTTGCATCTCCTGCTCGGTCTCCCAGGTAGCCTCCTTGACTGAACGATGCCTCCAACGGACCTTAACAATAGGAATGACTCTCGAGCGCAATTCCCTCACATCTCTGGCTAGGATGGCAACTGACTATTCTACAACTGTCAAACGATCATCCAAATCAACTGCATCATACTGGAGAACATGGAACTCATCAGGAATATATCGGCGTAGCATCGAGACATGGAAAACTGGGCGGATGCCTGAAAATGCTGGAGGTAGGGCCAACTCATAATCAACCTTCCCAACTGTCTGAAGTATCTCAAAAGGCCCAATGTACATGGGGCTAAGCTTACCCCGCCTCCCAAATCTCATCACACCCTTTATGGGCGACACACAAAGGAATACCCGATCACCAACAGAGAATCTCAAAGGTCGACGCCTTCGATTCGCATAACTCTGGTGCCTACTCTGAGGTGTCCTGATTCTATCCTGAATCACTCTCACCTGCTACAAAGCCTCCTGAATCAAATCTGTACCTCACGGCCTAGGCTTTGTACACTCGAACCAGCCCACTGGAGAGCGACAACGCCTACCATACAAGGCCTCAAACGGGGCCATCTGAATGCTAGAATGGTAGTTGTTGTTATACGCAAACTCCGCCAAAGGCAAGACTGGTCTCAATGACCACGAAACTCAAAAACACAAGCCCGTAGCATGTCCTATGCCTAAATAGTGATCTCTGACTGGACATCAGTCATCTTCGGGAGGCTACATGATCTGTTTAGGAAGATATGTATTTTGTTTCAAATTTGTGTCGCGTGTGTCTTGTTTGTTTATTAAAACCTCAGTTGTTTCACTCTATTAGGGTATGTCTCGCACGCGAGGCGGTGCGTTCGGGGGATATGCACCCGGAGCACCCGCTTGGGGTAGACGTCGACCTCGAGGTTGAGGTAAGGCCGCAACACCGGCCCGGGATAGGGAGGAGGATCCTCATGCAGCACATGTACCGCCACAGCTAGTGGTGCCGGGGCCAGCCCAGCCACCACCCGCACCAGTTGCAGCAAATGATCTTCATTCCCTCTTGACTCAGATACTAGCAGCTATTGGGGATAGGAGACAGGCACCAGCTGCAGCAGTACCAGCACCAGCCCCAGCGCTGCAAGTTCAGCCGCCACCAGTTCATGTGGCCGCCCCACCAGACTTAGAGGTTAGAGAGATGCCACTGCAAGATAAGAAGATGTTCAGGGTATTTCAGAGGTTGGCACCACCTATATTCTCAGGGGCGATTGGGGAGAACGCTCACGAGTTCCATCTCACTTTCCAGGAGCAGTTACATTCATTAGGCCTCTTAGAGTCGCGAGAAGCTGACTTTACCTCTCATTAGTTCCATGGGCCATCCAGGCAGTGGTGGCACACGTATCAAGAGTCTAGGCCAGTTGGATCTCCTCCTATATGTTAGAGTGAGTTCTCAGAGGCTTTCTTGGCCCGATTCATGCCACGGAGCGTCAGAGATAGGCTTAGTGATCAGATCTCTAGATTGGAGCAGGGCTTTATGACCGTTTCAAAGCATGAGGCGAGGTTCCATGAGTTGTCTCAACATGTTACTATGATCCTGCCCACAGAGGAGAGAGAGTTCGTTGTTTTGTACGTGAGTTGCGATACCGTTTGAGGGTTGACACAGAGCATATGTTTTCAGCTAGCCGTTCTTTTCTTGATGTGGTCGATCATGCCTGATCCTAGGAGCATATTCATCGTGAATCCCAAGGGCACGGCGATAAGAGGGCACGCTACCAGGGCACCTATAGCAGGTCGCATACTAGGGGGAGGGACTCATATGATAAGCCCCGTCAGAGGTTCCAGCAGGGTCATACCAGGCGGCATGACCTGCTTCTAAGGGAGGCAAATATCAGCAGAGTGGTCCTAGTACATGCCAGATTTGAGGGGATCAGATTCCTTTCCTTCATGCCGCGGTCGGGTTACTACAGGGCGTTCAGCTTTGGGGTCTTATGAGTATGGTGATCTTGACCATTAGTCTAGAGAATGCCCCCAGCGAGGTCGGAGGCGATTGTACCAGCTCCACCTACATTTAGACCAGTTTCAGTCGTGTCTTCTCCGGCTAGAGAAAGTGGTCAGGTTCAGGACCGTCGAGAGAGTCGACAGGATACCAGGGTGGAGCTCGGGGAGGTAGGTCAGGTGGTAGACCGAGTGCACCAGGAAGAGGTGCTCAGGGCCATTTCTATGCAGCCCCGGCAAGGGCGGCGGCTGAGGCATCTGACGATGTCATCTCAGGTATTCTCTTCTTATGCCATCAACCTGCTACAATATTATTTGATACAGGGTCCACATTCTCGTATGTATTTATTTATTTTGCTCCCCGATTGGGTATGAGGTCCATGTCTTTGGCAGAGCCAGTTCATGTTTCGACCCTGTAGGTGAGTTCTTAGTAGTAGATCAAGTTTGCGATCTTGCTTAGTGACTATCCTGGGTTATGATACTAGAGATGATCTTATTATGCTAGATATGATTGATTTTGATGTGATTTTGGGCATGCACTGGTTATCCCCCCCTATCATGTGGTCTTGGATTGCTATGCCAAGACTGTTACCTTATCCATGCCTGATGTTCCCCCGATGTTGTGGCAGGGTGCTTATAGTCACACACCGATGGGGATCATCTCTTTTATTCGGGCTAGGCGGTTGGTTGCTTCTGGGTGTTTAGCTTATTTGGCCCACATCTAAGATGTGAGTAGGGAGGGCCCTTCAGTTGACTCAATTCCTGTGGTTAGAGAGTATGCAGATGTGTTCCCTACAGAACTACCTAGCCTACCCCCAGAGCGTGACATTGATTTTGCCATATATTTGGAGCCTGGCAACCGTTCTACTTCTATTTCGCCTTATCGGATGGCTCCGGCAGAGCTCAGAGAGCTCAGTGTTCTGTTAGAGGACCTCTTAGGAAAGGGGTTAATTCGTCCGAGTGGGTCGCCTTGTGGTGCTCCTGTTCTGTTTGTGAAAAAGAAGGATGAGACTTTAAGGATGTGCATTGACTACAAGCAGCTAAACAAGGTGACGGTGAAGAACCTTTAAGCTATGCCTCGTATAGATGATTTGTTTGATCAGCTTTAGGGTGCCGTCGTATTTTCTAAGATTGATTTGAGGTCCGGGTACCATCAGCTGAGGATTAGAGCAGCAGACATCCCTAAGACCGCATTTAGGACTCGTTACGACCATTATGAGTTCCTTGTGATGTCTTTTGGGTTTACTGATACCCCAGCCGCATTTATGGACTTGATGACACGTGTGTTCAGGCCATACCTTGATTCATTTGTTATCATCTTCATTGATGACATATTGGTATACTCGCGGAGCCGGAGTGAGCATGAGCACCATTTGAGGATAGTGCTCCAGACTTTGAGAGATCAGCGGCTTTATGCCAAGTTCTCAAAGTGCGAGTTTTGGCTTGCGTATGTAGCATGCTTGGTACACGTGGTGTCCAAGAAGGGTATTAGGGTTGATCCGACGAAGATTGAAGCTATTCGTGGTTGGGACTGACCAACTTCTGTTAATGAGGTTCGTAGCTTTGTCGGGTTAGCAAGTTACTACAGGCATTTTATTGAGGGATTTTCTACTATTACAGCTGCTTTGACTCGGTTGACTCGCCATGATATTCCCTTTGTGTGGTCGGAAGAGTGTGAGATGAGCTTTCTGAAGCTCAAGGAGTTGCTTACTAGCGCTCCTATATTGACTCTTCCGATTAAGGGCGAGGTTTCACGATTTATCGTGACGCGTCTGGTGTTGGTGTGGGTTGTGTATTGATGCAGCAGGGTCGGGTTATTTTGTATGTGTCGAGACAGCTTAAGTTCCATGAGCGCAACTATCCCACCCATGACTTGGAGTTGGCGGCGGTAGTTTTTGCGCTTAAGATTTGGAGACACTACTTGTATGGAGTTCGATGTGAGATCTATACCGACCACAGGAGTCTTCAGTACATCATGAGCCAGAGGGACCTTGATTCGAGGAAGCGTCGTTGGATTGAGCACCTGAACGATTATGATCTCTCCATTCTCTATTATCCGGTCAAGGAGAACATGGTAGCAGATGCCTTGAGCCGGAAGGCGGTGAGTATGGGTAGTCTAGCCTTCTTATCTGCAGGTGAGAGACACTTGGCTTTGGACATTCAGTTTTTAGCCAATAGCATGGTTCGATTAGATATCTCAGATTCTAGACGCATCTTGGCTTAAATGGGAGTTCAATCTTCTTTGCATGATAGGATCTGTGGTTGTCAGTTTGAATATAAGGCCTTGGGGTCCCTTAGAGATTGAGTGCTAGCGGGTGACGATGATCAGGCTACCTTAGATCCTGATGGAGGGTTGAGATTCGTCGGTCGCATCTGTATCCCAAGAGTTGGAGATTTGACACAGTTGATACTTTCTGAGGCTCATGAGTGTAGATATTCTATCCATCCGGGTACAGCGAAGATGTATCGTGATTTGAGACAGCATTACTGGTGGAGTGGCATGAGATGAGATATTGCTGACTTTGTTTATGTTGCTTGTGCTGTCAGCAAGTAAAGGCTTAGCATTTAAGGCCTGCTGGGTTATAGTAGGTGCCTTCATGGCTCGATAAATTGGGTCGTGACTAGGGGTGGCAGGGGGACCGGGCTATCCCGCCCCGGCCCGCGTCCCGACCCAACCTGCGTCCTGCCCGGCACATCCCCTTATGTTTAGGAGGTTTAAGGGGTGGGGGATGAGGGGACCGGTCAGGGGCCGGTTCACCCCTGCATCCCGGTCGACCCGGCCCGGTTGAACCGATCGGTTCACGGGATCCCCTCTTTTTTTCTTTTTTTTTTTTAATTTTGAAAAAGTTACCATTTTAATCCGTTGGGGAAACGGCTAGTGCCCCCNCCCCCAACTGATTTTTGCCACTTTTTGTGTTCCCAAACACCCCTTACCACCCCCCTACTTTTAAAACTTTTTTTTAAACCCCTAAGTTATAATAATTACACTTTAACCCATTTTTAATATTATAAATACACCTATCCCCTATTATTTCTTACAAAATTATCTATTCTCATTTCTCTTATCTATTTTTCTATATCCTCTCAACTCTCAAGTGTCAATCTTAATTTCTATTCAAGTTTAATTCTCATATTATTATAATCCATATATTTTTAATTTTCAATTCATATTTTTCATATTATATTAATATATAAAATTATATTATCTCATATTTGTTATCAAGTGTTGGTTGGAGTTTCAGATTAAAAGTTAAAACAAACAACAAGCTTCAACAATCGGTTTAATGTCTGTTATTAACGCAGACGTTTGGTACATTCGTTTCATAATATTTATATCTTATTTTTTATATTTATTTTTGTGTTATTATTATTTTTATATTATACTTTATATATAATTAAGTATGAGTTTTAGCAAAAAAAAATAGCGGTAAAGGAAAAGAGAAAGCACAAGATAACGAAGAAAGTAGACTTTTTAAATTATTTAATTTTTGTAAAAACAATAGTAAAGAAAAAAAGAGTAGTAAAAGTGGTGGTACTTCATCTAAATCAACGAGTAGAGTTAGATTTAACATAAATGATTCTACTTATGTTGATGATACTCCTTATGATATTGCTTCAAATGTTCACCTCGATCACGAAAGTTTAGAATGACGTTATGGTAATGTTAATCCTAATGTTGATGAAAATTCAAGTGAAGAAGTAGAAGATGATTTGGGAGAAGAGGAGTTAGAAGAAACACCTACTAGTCCGATGACAGAAGTTCCAAATGAGACTATCAATTTATCGGAGCAAAATTTTGGACATCCACCCCTTATACCTCCCACAAGGGCGAAGGTGAAGTATCAACGCCCTAAAACTTCTATTGTGTGGCAATTTATGACTTTCGATAAAAAAAATAATGTTGTTGTTTGTAATAAGTGTAAGCAACCTTTTAAACATAAACAAGGTGGGGTCAAGGTGGAACGGGGGGATTAAATAGACATTTGTTATCTTGTGTACCGATTCAATATAAAGAAGCTAAAGCATTAGCCAATAGAAAAAAAAGGAATTTCAATTAATGAATTTGATATTACCGGTAATGCATCGATAGGGGCTTCTAACATGGTTCAAGGAACATTAGATCCTTTTAACCACGTTGGTCCAATAACACAACGTAAATATAATAAGGAATTAGATCGGGAAAATTTAGCTAAAATTGTTTTTGTTTGTGGTTTGCCTTATAGTTTTTCTTCAAATCCCGGTGTTATTGAATATATTCAACAAACTTATAATCCAGATTATAGAGGCTTTTCAAGAAATACTGTTAAATCTGATGTTTTTGAGTTTCAAGGTAAACATTGTCAATTTCTTTGATTTATATTTAGCATATTAGATAGTAGAGTGTCTATAACTTCGAACATGGGTCGTAGTGTTAATGAAAATGATTATTTAACTATTACTGCACATTGAATTGATCATAATTGGAATTTACAAAAAAAAAATATTATAATTTATAACTATGTATAGAGAGAAAAAACTGGTGCATATTTAGCGTCAAATATTTTAGATTATTAAATTATTATAGATAAAATAATGGCTGTCGCATTAGATAATGCATTTAATAATACAAACGCTGCTAAAATGTTAAAAGTTAGATTCTGTCCAACTGACAATAATGTTTTTCATGTTAGATCTGTTGGACATATATTAAATTTAGTTGTACAAGATGGTATTTCATTATTTGATTGTGGTAGCGTTAAAATTGAATATGATGTTACCTGGATTTTTCATACAAACAATGTTGCTAGAATTAGGTAATTTAATGAGCGTTGTTTACTATGTGAATTGTCACCTAGAAAAATTCCAAAACATATTAAAACAAGGTGGAATTCTCTTTACGAAATGATTTCGGTTGCTTACATATATAGAAGACTCATACAAATGGTTTTTAATGCTCATAATGCTGACTTATTAGATAGAATTTGTGATGAAGATTGGGAAGAAACTAAAGAACTATTACAATTTTTAAGACTTTTTTATGATGCTACTACCATGTTTTCTGGAATTTATTATACTACTATTTCATCCGTATTAATAAATATTTGTGCTCTTACAATTCAATTTTGTAAATATTAAAAAATAGATAAATTTAGAGTTGCAATTGAAGGTATGATTGAAAATTTTAAAAAATATTTTTTTCCTATTCCTCAAGTTTTTTTTAACGGCTACTTTACTTCATCCTGCTTATAAATTACAAGGTGTGCAAGGCCTTGTTGACACTTTTTATGAAACTTTAGAAATTTTATGGAAAGAAATTCCAAATTGTCAAACGTGTAAGTCTAGCATAAAAGTAGAAGCAAAACTGTTGTATGAAAAATATAGAACTACGGAAAATTTTCAAGGAGAAGTTGGTCAAACTTCTAATGTTGAGATTAATTTTTCACTTCTAATTTCAACTTATATGTGAGGTATTCTTGGTCTTAATTCTATTAACCGTGATGATTTTGAAGAATATTTTAATCAATCTTTAGAAATATTGGAAATCAAAGATGGCAATGAAGATTTATTAGGATGGTGGAGTAGGTGAAGCGATGCATTTTCAACTTTGATCTAAATGGTTCGTGATGTTCTAGCTATTCAAGCTTCATCAGTTGCATCGGTGGCTGCTTTCAGTGCGGCAAGGTTTCAAATTGGTGATCATAGACATTCATTGGCGGAAGATAGTTTGGAAACAACGGTTTTATTTAGAGACTGATCCAACGCCGAAAGGAGGAATAACAATTTGCCAAAGTCAAGTAAAAAACAAGCAAGTTGGATCAAAACACAAACTGAATGCAGTGATGATGAATTAGAGGCACAAGTATTTCTAGCAAGTTTGCCAACACCGGAGGATATCACCATCGATATGATGCGTCAATTAAAATTAAATTTTAAAGGAGAAAACAAATATTTTTAGATTATATTCGAGAACTAATTGAAACAGAACTCTTCCTAGAAGGTGGCTGTGTAAAATTAGTTACTCATCTAATATCTGTAACAAATATTATTTTTACGTATGAGAACTTATTGAAACCGAACCCTTCCTAGAAGGTAGCTGCGTAGATTAGTTACTCCACTAATATTTGTTAATTGTAATTTCTAAGTTCTATTGAATAAATTTGAAGGTTTTAACTTTTTTTCAAGTTTTTTTTTATACAATTATTGTTTTGCATTTTAATTTTAATATATACAATTAAATATATACTAAAGTACTAAACTAACTTTAAAATACTTAATTTAAAGTTTACAATTTACATTACTTTAAAATATTTAAATTAAAAATTTAAACCCCTCAAATTTGAAATTTATAACTTTAAAGTTGAAACATGAAATTTGAAACATGAATCTTGAAATTTGAAAATTGAAACTTTAAATTTGAAAATTTATTTTGATATTTGAAAATTAAAAATTAAATTTACAATTTATTAGCTAAGGATGTATAATTTCAATACAAATATATAAGTATGTAAAAACAAAAAAAATCCCACGTCCCATCCCGTCTCGTCCCCCCAAATCCCATCCTATCCCGTATATATAATGGGACGGGATGTTACCTATTTTTGTCCCCCCAATCCAGGTCCCCCCAATCCCGGTCCCGGTCCAAATTCCCTCTCCCCGTCCCCCGTCCCGTCCCGTCCCCATTCGTCCCGTCCCCCAGTCCCCTTCCCCGTCCCCTTGCCAGCCCTAGTCGTGACAAGTTAAATTGTAATGACCCTTCTTGTCTTTTTTAGTGTTTTATCTTCTGTGCATCGTTTAGAGCGTTTCTACAACTATCCCAAGTTATTTATGACTTGCTGGGACTGACAGATCGGTCACATGGTTGTTTGTTTGATAATTGTGTGAGTTTTAGTATTTTTGGAGCTTATGAACCTTGAACGATCATTTTCGATCAAAGTTCAAGAAGATGATATCAGAATCCAATTCTGATGATTCCATCAGTTCCGAAAGGGTCATTTTAGGCTAGTAGCACTATCGACATGACTCCCAAAGTTTTCATTGTGAGTTGGTGTGATTAGGCGTTTTAACATTAAGTTAAAGGCTAAGTTTGACTTTAGTCAACATTTTGAGTAAACGTGCTCGAATGAGAATTCCGTCAGCGCGGTTAGCTCCGGAATGTCGAGTTTGGTCTAATTTGACCCTTCTTTCGTGTTCTGAGGTTTTTGATATTTTTCCGAACCCTTTTGTGATTTTTGACTTAAAATGGCCAATGGAAGTGGGACCCACAATCGAGATGACCTATGATGGAAATTTTGACTGCGTCATTGAGTCCGGAATGTCGACTTTGATAGGGTAGCATATCTGTTTTATTTTTATCAGGTTCCGAACGGATTTCGAGCACCCGTCGAAGACTTTGTAGAAATTAGACAAAGCTGAAATTTGGTGCAGCCCTTTAACGACCAGAATTTGGTCACAATCAAACTTGAATAGTAATAGTATTTTATACTAACATGACAGAATTCTGAATTGAAAACTAATCAATTTCATGAAGCCTCAAATAAAGTAATAGCAGAGTCAAAATTGGAGTGCTTACTGTGTTGAAAGTGAGATGCAGCCTCTGAACCCTTTACCATGTTGAAATTCCAGAATTTCTTTATCTGAGGTTTAACTTAAAGAGAAAAAAAGAAGCTGTGTCATCAGAAGTGATACATGCAATATGGACTTAAAACTAAAATATGGATTCTCTCTATTCTATTTTTTGTGACATCATTTGACTTGACATGGTATTTAAAAAGAAAAAAACTAGTCATACTTATAGTCTAAAACATTTTATATATTTGTATAGTTAAAAAGGACAAAATGAATATTTTCAACTTTTATTGTTTCTAATAATAAAAAGATCATATTCTTTTTTGGATAAGGTAAAAAGAGTACCCCGTAAATAGGACAGAGGGACTAAATGTATCCAAACGTATAAGATAAAAAGTTAAAAAATTGCCAAAAGAAAACATTGTAAATACAAAAAATAAATCACAATTTACCTTTCATTTATTTCTTGTCATAATTTGCCATATTTCTCATATTATAGAGTTTTAGTTTTACAACAGAGATGGGAATAAAAGAATAACATGAGAGACACCAAAGTCCAAACGTCATCCAATAATTATCGTAATATCAGAATACAACACCTCTAAAACCCTTGCAGCACTCCATTTCCGAAGGCAATGGCATCCAAACATTTGTTCATCAGGTAAAGGTAATACTCATTATTGGGCAGAAAAGAAGAAAAAAATAGTTGGTCTTTTCACACTGACAGCACTGCTCTTAAAGGAACTTTACAGGTTAAATTCGTGCTTCAAATTGTGTATAGCTACTACATATTATAAGCAATGTATTCTGATTTGCTTTGAATGATTACCATTCAAATCACCCTCTTTGGATCACGAGCTGCAGCCAAATGATCCTGCAAAAAACACACCATGGGAACAAAGTTACATACAAGAGTCACAAAACAGGTCCTAAAATGAAGTCATCTAGTCTTCTCAAGTGCCCTGCTGTTCACAAACTTACAACATACACAAAAATAGATGAAATACACAAGCTCTAGAATGAGGCATGCATCTAAACATATTAAAAGAAAAGGATTAGCAGATTATAAAAGGGAAAAGGCTCAAAACTGCCTTGGTCCCAAAATGTTAATGCCGTCAATATTTTGTCCAAAAATGTCCTTATTGTTCAATGAATGGAGATTACAATGAACAAGAAAATATACTTTATAATAAAATACTTGTAAAAATATAATTATATTAGTTATTTTAGACTGCTCATGAGAGAGTGCACACCACTTTCTATGTCAAATGGACAAAAAATGATGTGATTATATCTATTCAAAATTGTTTAGTGAGGTAATAGGACAGTTGCAAAGTTAAAGTGTCCTTTTAAAAATTCGGCAGAGCTCCAGTGCTGGCTTTCTGTCTTTTCTCTAACATATTCTTTTTCTAATAATGTTTTTTAAAAAAAATTAGCAATTCTTTATCTTACTTAAATTCAGAAAAAAATAAAAATGTTTCTTATTTTATCATCATTATTTTTTAGTGTTATATAAAAATAAATGAATGATGGAGATATAATATGATGCTCTATATATGACACATATTATTTGTCAAAGGTACCTAAAGTTATTTTATTTTAATTGATAAAATGAGAATAAAAAGAAAAATAATATCTCCTACATTTTTATCAATGAAAACAAGAATAGTGTTCATTAATAATATTTTAATTAGAAAGAAGATGTGTTTAAAAAGAAAAAAATGATGTATTTATTCGGAAAAGGGCATTTTTGACCCATTTTGTAACTATGGGACATTTCTGGACTGCAAGGGCATATTTGAATAGAAGTATTAAAGATAAGGCCATTTTTGAGCCAAACTATAAACAAAGGACAATTTTGTTCCTTTCACATAGTTTATGGACATTTCTGACCATTTCCCCATTATAAAATGCAGACAACTTCCATATCACCACAAGAACAAAGGCGTAGGACCACCTCTTTTTTTATTTTTGGAGGTTTGGAAGAGCATAGATAAAGAATTGTTAATGGCAACCTTTAAAATCAGGGGCACGTAAAGACAGTCGCAATTTAATGCAGATTCAAAGCAATAACAGAAAATGGAGGTGCACAAGACCCAAACTTACCGAGATAAAATCGAATGCCTTTGTATCTTCTTTCTTCGAAGTGTTCATCAAGGAAGTAGGAGTTTGCTTAGAAATGCTAGCATTGAAGATATCGGGGAGAGCTGAACCATAAACTTCAGCAGAATCAGCAGCATGACTAGCACTAGTGGATGAGTGCATGCTCCCTAATTGCTGATAACTGGAAAGCGTTGCAAGGAGTTGCTGCTGAGCAAAAATGTTTCCCATAGCATTATAGTTTAGAGCCTGAGGAGCAAATGATGGATTCAACACAAAGCCAGGAGGCAAGTTATCCTGCATAGAACCCAAAGGAAACATGGGATTTGCAATAACTCCACCAGCCTGGGAAGAAAGTATGCTATTCATGACATCATTAGAAGCCTGATGACGAGGATCAATAGTGGGCTCTTGAAATATATTCTGATAGGGGGTTGCCCCTGAGCTGCCATTCTGCTCCATGGATGACTCATTCCCATTCAAAGAGAGACTATTCATTAAATCAGGAACATCCTTTCTAGAATTATTAGGCTCCCGAGGAACTTCAACACTGGAACCAAAGATATCAAACAGTTCAGGTCCATTTCTATTATTCACCGAATGGATTTCAGTAGCATCTGATTTGTCAACCGTCATTCCAGAAAAGAGATCAGCTTCAGGCGCTTTCTCATTACTGGTGTGAAAAGAAACATCAGCAAAGGGGTCATCATCATTTTTCTTTTGGCTGGAACTAAAGCTGCTGCCCGATTTGTCTCCAAATAGATCATCCATCAGAGGGGTGGCAGAGGTGGATGCAATCTTTATTCCTTCACTACTCTGCATATTTGTTAAATTATCTGCTCCAAACAGATAATCAGAATTGTCTGTGTCTATCAAGTCAGGCATCTGGACAGCAGGGTTACAAGCATTTGCTGACCTATCTACATGAGCCACAGCATCAGCTGTTTGTCCATCATTCAGAAGACTTAAGACCTGCCCATATTCATCACATGACTTCAACTAGGGAAGATACATAATGCAATCATACATTTGTTGCAAGATGCCAAAATATGCACATTAAATGTTTTTTTCCTTTTCCTTCTGAAGCTGAGATGTATAACCCAAACTCTGCAAGAGACTTGTTTAAATGCCCGCCATTCACACCTTTATGGATCTGATGTCAGAATCACAATGGTGCATGACATGGAGGATCATGAGATAATTTGTTCTCCTAGTCATCTCTTTTACCTACAATTTTATATTTTTTGGTTAAATAAATTAGGTCTCATCACCTTTAATTGTTCCACTGGATTAACAGTTTTCTGTATCATTTGTCTACCTTTTTTTATGACAAGGGAAACCCGCAGCCGCTACCCGTTGGGTGTGCACAAGGTAAAACCCCGCTCTTATGCAATACCTCGCAAACTACATAGGAGAGGTAACCCGCACTAGGCATGCCCGGTGCGACGAGCTCCATTTTCTCTAGTTTTTTCTGAGCAGAACGATGAGATTTGAGTGTATACCCACCTTATAATATATAACCTAAGCTACAAATCTGATCAATGGCAATCAACCTTTAAACTTATAGTTACCCACTATGTGAAAGATATACAATTATCAAGTATACATGCAGATTTTGAAAATGAAACTAGAAGGCATAGAAGCAGGGACCTATAAAACCTAGAAGAATATAAGTGTGAACATAATATTAGAGCACCATGTGATAAATGCAAATTGGAGTTTCTTTTTTTCTCTCCCTCAGTGTCTTTCTCTCCATGTCTTCTCTTTAAAAAAACATTAATCTTTGCACTAATATTTGTGTATGTGTTTCTTCATTTCTATAAGAGGACGGCAAATAAATGCAGAGTGTTCATCTTGGAAATCTTACTTTGTTTGCTTTTTCTCTTAATGATGCTTGGGGAGATTCATAGCATTTTACCACAACATCTCTATTTTCAGTGAAATAAGATGCCATAGTACCAAAGTGAGCATCATCTTTTTTCCTCAAGATGGCCTCGAGGACACAGATTGCTTTCACACGAACCTGGCATAAAAGAAGACCAAGTAAAAATATGTGAACTAGTTTGAGATCAACATTAATTAGCAGAGTCTATCAGTTCAAATAAAAAAAAAGTTTGAAGTGTCAAATAAAGAAGATAAATGCGTGAGTATCTGAGCAACTTTTGAAATTCTAAGCAACAGACAAACCTGCCACGAAGGTGATTGCAGCTTTGACTCAAGGGCATGGGTCAAAGCCAAGGCATCTAATTTTGAAGCCTCGAGAAGGAAGACCTGAAGTGCATCCCGAGTTGGCTGCAGACGAACTCCACCGGAGGTTGCAATAGTTTCTAATAACCTGTCTTCTCGGGTCTTTTCAGCAGAATGTGGCTTGGTTGTTGTTTCAGTGTGAGTCCAAGTTGCAGAAGCAGGATTTGTTGAAAAGCGAGAAGTATGATTGTGAGAAGTGTCAGGTTGAGTTGTCAATGAGCTCTGAAGATTTGGACTTGTATAAGTTCCAGTATCATTCTTTTTGAGAGGAGGAGATTGTGTAAGAGTATTAAGTCCTTGTTTAATTGTAGCACCAACAACGTCACTGAGGAAAGACCTCTTATCATCATGGATTTCATAACTGGTATTACCAAAGCCTTGTATCCTGCCACCAAGATTTAGATTTTCTGTGGGAGGTTTAGTGTCTTGTGAAGAAAATAGAGCAGATAATGCTTCCTGCGCTGTTTCACGGACTGCTTTATTGAGTGCATCAGCCTTCAAAGGGTCGGGTTGACCTTTGTAGTGAATTAACTGGCGTATAGCGACTGAATTTCTTTGCATCTCCCTTGTGAATTCTGGACCAGATTTTCCGACGGCATATTTGATCACTCTGAGAGCCTGCATACATAAATAAATAAACAAGGTTGTATGTAACAATGAAATAAAGAGGGAATAGAAGATGTGTGTTACCTTTTGCTTGATAATTGGGGATTTGTGTTGGAGACGTTTGAGGATGAATTCAGATACTTCTTTAACAATAGAGGAATGTGAGGATCTAAGCAACTCACAAATCTCCTCCAATTTGTAAACAGGCGTCACTTTATCTTCATCAGAGGTCGCTCCATCGATCATCCGTGACCTCCAATACGACTCTACCGCCCTCCTGCTTGAATCCATTCAACAATTTCAGATCTGATCTTCAAATCTACGTTTAGGGTTTTTCACCCAACCCAACCCACCTCCACAATTTTATTATTATATTATTATTCTCTACACCTCCATTTTCGCCTTCATTTTTCTATATTATCATATAATATAATATCATAAATAAAATATAAAATTTAATTTTCTTTTCTCTTTCTATTTAATTTTAATTTAATAAAGATGACATAACAACTCTTTTTATTTATTTCACTCATCAATTCTTGCAATTTCTTCCAATACAACTTTTCCACCCAAAAGTATAATTACTTAAAATAAAAATAACAATTCATTGATATCAAAATTACTTGTGCAACTTTTTTTTTTTAATAATTGGCTATAGTGTTCTAGTCTGGATCAACTAACAAAAACTCATATACGTTTAACATTTATTTTAGGGAAAATTATACAAAATCACAAACATTTAGTTTATAATCTATATAATTAGGTACTATAGCTACACTTTAAAATATTATAATTTGTGGCTACAGATTTTTTAATTCTTGTCATTTGCTTGATTTGTATAATTCGTTTGTTGATTTTATAAATAAAGAATTTTGTATATGATTTATGAAAATTGATATACATATTTGTATATTGACAAGCGAAAAAACTCCCAAATGTATAAATACAGAATTTATATATGCTTACCATATTTGTATATTCGTAAGCAATAGACAAATAGAAATCTGAATAATTCCTATCTGTATAAATACAAAATTTTGTATATACTTAACCTATTTGTATATTCGTAATTTAAAGATACAAACGAGCAGAATATACAAATTATAGCCTCTATAAAAAATCGAATAATAGTTATGGAGTGCAATTATCTAAATTGAATGTAACACCCTGACTTCTTAAAACATCTAAATTAACTTGTACCTTTATGGAAAGACAATGAAAGGGGGTACTGAATTAAGAATGATGTGGTATTTCCTATACTAAGTGTTAAAAGGGTTGTATCTCAAATTTTGAAGTTAGGTAAGTGGCAAAAGAAAAGTTAGTAAGTTCCTTTTTAAAGATTTATCTTAAACTTGGGTCAAATGTCTTGGATGTTTTATCTCAATATATAAAGAGTTAGAAGGCCTATAACCCATTCTTACGAGTCTAGCTTGCAACGCACAAAACCCATATCCAATCGACATTGGAGTAAGAAGTTATGAGAGTTTTATTGCGGACTGCTGGGGCAAAATCCGGGTGGAGTCCGAATCGGGTAAAAAATGTGGTATGTCGGCTTACTCAAGGATTTAAGCCATGAAAGCATTTCCTTTCACATTCAGACCAGAAAGAAAGCTTAAGAGAGGGTTCCTATGGAGTTCTTTCATTATTAAGGTTAGTTTTTGATGATTTACACCAGTTTAGGTTGCCCCGTGCCTATAAATGTAATCTCTACACATGGCAATCATTTTTCCCTTCTATTAGCTGCGTTTGGAGCTAGTTTTTGAAGACCTAAATTCGTAGTTATTGGTGATTCTTCAAGGTTTACACTTAGTTAACTAAGGTAATTGTAGCACCCCGAAAATTCCATGACCTAGACTAAAGCCTCACATAGTGCATAATGATAACTCTAGACCTAAACTAATGTAATTAACTTCATTTGGAAGTATTAGAGCCTCAACGTCAACTTCATTTGGAAGTATTAGAGCCTCAACGTCAAGGAACGACATGACGTTCGAAAACTAGTGAATTGAATTAGTAGACGTCCTTAGGTCTTGTGAAGGTTTGGGAGTGTCGTATGAAGAGTAAAACTTATAAAAGTACTTTAAATAGGTAAAATATGTTTTAGGGATCAAAACTTCCAGTTACGATCTCCCAAGGACCATGCTAGGGTCCCTTGAGGAGGGCCCAAGTATTGGTAAGGATGCTACCAAGGCAGTGAGCAAACAACCTCTTTTTGGAGGTGCTTCCGCGTCGAGCGCCCATCACTAAAAAGGAAAAAAGGTTACCTTGCGACATGGGCTTGTCAAAAACCTCTCTGCCTCAAATTAAATTCCAGAAACAAGATTTAGAAGTGCCTCCGATGCGCAACCATGTCCCAAATTTAGTCGCATCATTTTAAAGTCGAGTTTGACTTCACAAATAGTTCTAATTACGTGAGGGGTCTTTTGGATATTTTAGGGAGGGGTATTTATTGATTTTAAGTCAATTATACATCACTTTTACCCACAAAAATCAAATCCCCAAATTGAAATCCAAAGTACTCTCACTTCTCTCTAAATATCTCTCTACTCAACCTGCATTGAAGAGCATGGAAGCTTGAAGAAAAAGACTAATTCCCCAAGTTTTCAACTTAAATTTGTGCTAAAGTCTTGATTAAGTTATGGTTTCTTTCATTCTTGGGATTTCTTTCCCCAAGAGGTCCCTTCAAAGATGTTTTAAAACTTTCCCAGATCTAGGGTTTTATTCTACACATGGGTCTTCTTGAAAAACATAATTATGAATCAATTTCGATTAATTATAATCATCTAATGTTGTTTAAGTATATAATGATGGTTAATTTTGTTATTCACTTGAGTTTCTGTTGGACCATGTTTTCCCCCAATTTCATAAAAACCTTGAATTGATATGGTGAATTGTTGAAGATGATGAATATGTCAATTGTATATATTGATGTTTGTTATGTTATTGCTTCATAGATTACCTTGTTTTATGTATTGGTTATGCATTCTTAGGTAATTGAAGTATGAAGTCCCAAGAAGGGCAAGAAGGTACGGATGTTGGTTTTTCCTTGAACTCAATTATGAATGATGAATCACTTAGATAGTAATGATGTTGTAGCTAATGTGTTGTTGTGGTGTTGATTACAAGTTCCCCTCATCCTTAACCCTATACACTTGAATTAGCTATGAAGTATGAATGTATGTTATGGTATGATGGTTATATGATCGAAAGGTAGTTCTCATGATTATAATGAATTGTTAAAGTGAAAGGTTTACTCATTATCTAGTGTTTCTAAAGTGAAAGGGTTGTTCTCACTTATGATCACCTATGAGTTATTATGTTGAGATGTTTACATGAGGGTCTAGTAATGGCTAATGTAAAATCATGAGATGACTAAAGATGATTACTAAAGGGAATAGATGCTTAGCACCGAAAGGGAACATAAATGAGATGGGGGTCATATGTTTAGTAAGTGCGGCTCCCCACATGGGTTTCCTCGCGTTTAGTAAGTCCGGACTCCCTAAGATATGTGTTGTCTTATGAGATGGAAACCCCCATATATAGCAAGTTAGGATTTTTTGTAACAATCTCCTTTACCCTTAACTATGTTCCACATAGGACTCTAGCTTAATGGATCCACCATGATAACTATGTACGAAAGGTTACACCTTAGACAAGTGTTAATCCTCTCTTTTCGGTGTAGGAGTTAAACACACGGTGTAAGGTCTCTCAAATTGAACTAAGGTGTTTAGGGCCTCACATATGTCTAAAAAGGTTTAAAATATGTTAATTAAGTGTTTTAAAGTATGCATACTTGATTTGAAGTGATTTGGAGGTCAAAAATCCAAGAACGTTCGATGACGTTCAAAAGTTAGCCTTGAGATGTGTTAGTGTATTCTAGTGTACCTTGACATGTTTTACAAGTTTTTTGATGCTCAAATTGATATTAAAGGTCCTTAACTTGTATATGATCTTATTTACGTTCGAGACGTCCAGGAACGACTCCCCAAGGACCACCAAAGGGTCCTTGAGGAGGACCCAAAGGCTGTCTAGACACTACCTTGGTAGTGTCAATCGAGGAGCAACAGGATGAGACATCACTCCATCGATGCGCCGTCGTCGATGGCCATTGATGCTACCTGCAATTTTGTTGCATGCACGCTGCCATGCTAAGGGGTGAATGGGAAATTCACCCCACGTTCCTAAATTAGTATGTACAATTTGTTTAAGTGTATTTAGGTATTTTAAGTTAGTAGGTAAGCCTTTGACCCTAATTATATCTCATTCTTCAAATTTTATCTTCCCCCTCAAAACAAAATCTCTCTAGAAACCTCCATTGGAGATGAAGCTCAAGAACGGCTTGGTTGATGGATTGTGATGGTTTCTTCATCAATATTTCGTGGACTTTTCATCTAATGAGGTTTGGTGATCCTTCATCTAGAGAGTTCCTTGAAAGGATTTCAAAGAGAATTCATGATCAAAACTCCATATCTTTAAATCTAGCCATGAGTTCTTTCTCAAATTGATTTCAAAAGCATGTTTATGATTAATTGTTGATTAGCTACCGTTTTTAATGTGATTTTCAATTTTTAAAATGAACCTGCAACACTCCGGAAGTTCCATGACTTAGACTAGATCTTAGCCTATTGAATAATAGTTAAAATGATGTTTCTAGACCTATATTAATGTAATAAACTCATTTATAAAAGGTTAGAGCCAAAACGACAAAGAAGACCTTTACTTCTGGAAACTAGCTAATTTGAACTAGTTGATGTCCCTATGTTTGTTAAAGGTTTCGAAGTGTCAAATGAAGTCCAAAACTTGTAAAAAGACTTCAAACAAATAATATGTAGTACAAAAGTTCCAAACTTCTGGTAATGGTACCCCAAGGAAGGGTCCTTGGGGAGGACCCAAACATGGGCAAGCAGGCTGCCAAAGCAGCCTACGAGAGTCAAGAACCAAGGGGCTGCTGCGCAACCCGCAGCACACACGAGGTTCACTGCCTCAAGAATTGGGAGGAAGCGCGATGCGGAGCTGTCACGAGGCTCACTGCCTCAACCCAAAAATTCAGAAAAAGAATGGGAATTGGCCCTGCGACGCGCAACCACTTTCCAGATTCGTTTAAGTAGTACTTTTGGTAATTTGACTTCACAATAAACCCATTTAAGTGAAGGGTCTTTTGGGTATTTTATGGGAAGACTATGTATTGATCTTAAGTCAGATTTAGACCACTTTTAACACTTCAAATTAGATCAAAAGAATTTCTCCCATCTCTCTCAAAAACGCTCTCTTTTTCAAACTCTATTGAAGAACAAGAAAAGCTTAAGGAAGAAGACGAAGACTTCCAGGTTTTCATTCAATTTTCATGGAATATTCGCCAATAAGGTATGAGTTTTTCACTCTTGGGATTCCTTTTTTGAAGAGCTCCTTTCAAAAATGGTTTTCAAGAATTCAACTCCTAGGGCTTTTACTCTACAAAATGGGGTTCTTCCTAACTCTCGATTTATGATTTTTGATGAAGTATAACGATTTTTCTATGGTCGATTAAGTATGTATTGTTGGGAAAGTGGATGTTAATGTTTTATTTTCGTGTGAAGCATGTTTCTTCTCTAAATATGATTTTTATTGGGTTATATTTATGTTCTTGATAACATGTAAATGTTTAGAACTATGGTTTGAATGAACTCCTTAATGACCATCTCCCTTATCCTTTAATACGAATTGGTCTTGTATATGACTTTAAGAGTTGGTATTGATAATGTTATTGAGTATTTCACTATATTGTTGGATGATTATTGTATATTGAACATAAGTTCTTGATAAAGGTTCTTGGAAGCAAGATGTAAGTCTTCTAAAGTCGTGATTACTCTATGATGCATATGTTAGCCTATAAATGATTTTACAATGCTATTGAAGTATGTATTATATTGTTGTATATATATTGGGGTATGAATATGTTAACTGTGCGATCATGATAAGCATATGATAATGCAAGTTTATGATGTTCTCTTGTATGCGTCACACAAGATGATAATGCTATGTTAATCTACACAAGATAATTATGATATGTTAATTTTACAAATGAAAGGTTGTTATGAAAGCAAATTCTCATGAAAACAAAAGAGCTTATGATCATGTTTATACAAGGAGTTAATATCCTATGACTTATGATAAGAATTATGTATAATTGATTATTTAAAGGTTATTCAAAAAGGGATTATAGCTTAGCACCGAGTGAACTAGATAGAGGTGTCCCTTCCCTATTGGAAGGTAGGTTCACAATGACTCTCATGAGATAGAGTTTGCCATGTAATGTGGAACTATGGGTCTCTTATATATCTCATAGTTTTTGAACTATGTTTCCACCATAGGATACTAGTTAGTGGATCCACCAAGAAAGTTATGTCATGTTTGGTTCTACTTTGGCCGGTAGACCACTTTCTTTCATGTGGAGTTTCATGACACCGAATTCCATGTTTAGCTCACATGGTCTAATGTCGGTAAAGGCGATTTTTCCATCAAGTAAAAATAAAGATAAGAAAATGGACATTTATTAGGGTGACTTGAGGAGTCTACTTAGTATAGATAGGGGTATGAGACTCTACCTAGACATTGCACAAGTTGACTCTACGGGAAGTTCTAGGATATTGTCTTTATGTGATATGATGACATGAAAGGTATAATGCTTATGATTCATAATGTTACTCTTATATTATGTTGGTTATGTTGATAAACATGTTATTGGTCTATACTGCTTATAAGGTGATGACTATTTATGTTACAATTCGTATAAAGCAAAGCTTACTTATATTCACCTATCTTGTTTACTTGGTTATGTGGGGTTATGGAGCTTCACATGATCATTGCACTTGTAGGCTGTTGATGAGATCATTCGTAAGTGTTTTGCCTTTTAAGTTGATTTGCACTATTGAACATGAAATGTTAATATAACTTTATGATATTATGTCTTCGATTATGGCCATGCTTTATGTTGATTGTGATCCTTATCTTGTATATGCTCTATTGTATGTGCACTAAAGGTTTTCAAATGACTTAGCATGTTTTCTATGAAATGTTCCTTTTTCATGCATGTCCTTAAATGTTTATGTGCATATATCCATACTAAGCACATGTGGCATACTAACCCCATACTTTATATTACTACAAATGTAGGGTCCGATCATTGAAGATTAAAAAGGTCGATTGAAGAACGTTGGAACTCTTTTTCCAAGGGTTAGTAGGTCCTCATGTTCGGGGATTCTATCTTTTCGTTATTCTAGTCTATGAAGACTTTAGTAGTTTTTAAGAATACACTTGATTTCATTTTATGTTCTTTGGATTCTTTTGTATTAAGGCCTATATGGCGTATTTATTTATTTTGGCTAAGTCCAGATTAACACTCTTTAGATGGTTCTTATGTGAGACAACTTTTAGACTATCACTATGTATGTTTTCGTGATTTTTAAGTATAAAGTGTAATTAAGCTATACATAGTATACAAAAGCTTTAAATTTTTCCACAATTTTAACTAATGACATGTTATGACGAATGCTAAGGAATTGTCTGAGTCATCTGAGAGGACGATGTCGCCGGTCACATCTGTGGTGTACTCTCCGAATGTGACAAACTTAGTTTCATAGCATGAGGTTGAATATCCTTAGGTTCAATGTCTCACTAAACAACGTTATATAATGTCTTGTTCATAGTTGTGAAGCACGCCACAATTATGGATGAGAGGCTATCTGATGACTATGGAAGTTCTATTTTCTTGGTAATCCTATGTCGTGCCTCTAGAGTCTTAAAATTGTGTGTCTTTTAGCATATAATCCCATTCTTGTGGTTATAGGCGATGAACACAAGAAGGAAAACGGCAAGAAGAGTAGGAGAATAGATTGCGAATGCGGAGCAACTCCCCAAGGCAATCAAGTCCCTCCTCAAGTGCAAGCTGCTGTGAATGATCAAGTTCCGATCGATCCTCCATCCATGACGGATGGTGAGGTGAGGACGTCCCTGTTCCAATTGGGCCAAGCCATCACCACTCAAGTTCAAGCTATTACGACACAAGGTAATAGAGAAGTACCTCGAGAGAACCAACACGCTAGTACTATGGCTAATCGTTTGAGAGATTTTACGAGGATGAATCCTCCCATGGTCTTTGGATCAAAAGTGTATGAAGACCCCCAAGATGCCCTTTATGAGGTCTATAAGATCTTGTTTCCTATGGCGGTAAGTACTACTTAAAAGGCTGAGCTTGCTGCCTATCAACTCAAGGACATGGCTCAGACATGGTACAATCAGTGGAAGGATAGTAGGGATTTAGGAGGTTGTCCCGTGACTTGGGAGATCTTCAAAAAGGCCTTTATTGATAGATTCTTTCCAGGGGAGCAAGGGGAAGCTAAGGTGCAGGAGTTCATTAACCTTTGTCAAGGAGGTATGAGTGTCAAGTTATACTCCATAAAATTCATTAAGTTGTCCAAATATGCTTCTTCTTTTGATTTTAATGCTAGGAATGAAATGAGCGCTATGTAACGGGCATGTCCGAAGAGCTTGAAGAAGAATGTCGTGCAGCCATGCTTCATGACAATATGGATCTTTCTAGATTTATGGTTCATGCACAACAGGTAAAGGATAGTCGTCTAAGGAAGAGGAATAGAGAATCTAGGAAGGCAAGGTCTTTTGAAAGTAGTTCTTCTAAGAGTAGGCTTGACGTTCAAGATAAGCCTAAGTTTAAGAAGAGGTTCTCAAACCAAGTCCCTTCAAATTTCTCCCAGAATCACAATGATAAAGGTTATAATCCTAAACCTCAAAAGGGGAGAAATGTTGATCCACCAAGAGAAAGACCAACTTATGGTAAGTGTGGTAAGAAACATGTGGGTGAATGCCTTGTCGGTTCTACTAGTTGCTATGGTTCAGGCAAAGGTGGTCATATAGTGAAAGACTGTCCTAATGTGAGAAGCCATGGTAAGGGGAATGGCCATCTCAGTAGCTCCAAAAAGGAACCGTTTTTATGCACTCAAGGCTAAGTGTTAACAAGAGAACTCTTTCGACGTTGTGATGGTTATGTTACAAGTCTTCTCTATTAATGTGTATGCTTTGATTGATCCCGGTGCTACCCTTTCTTTTGTTACACCTTTTGGTAGCTAGGAAGTTTGATGTACATCTCGATGTTTTGATTGAAACCTTTTCGATTTGTACCCCAATAGGTGACTTTGTGGTTGCAAAAAGAGTCTATAGGAAATGACCTGTAATGCTACCCAATAAAGTCACTCTTATTGATTTTGTAGAATTTGACATGTTTGACTTTGATATCATCTTGGGTATGGATTGGCTTCATACATGTTTTGCTTCTATAGATTGTAGAACAAGGGTAGTGAAGTTCCAATTTCCAAATGAACCCATTCTTGAGTGGAAGGGGGGAAATTCTATGCCAAGGGGTCAAATCATTTCTTGATGGGTTGTCGGATGATAGCCAAGGGCTGTTTGTACCATGTTGTGAGGGTTAGGACCTAGAATGTGAAACTCCTTCTATTGAGTCGGTCCCCGTATTAACCGAATATCCAGAGGTTTTTCCTAATGACCTTCCAGGGATTCCTCTCGAATGGGAAAATTGACTTTGACATTGATTTGTTATCGGATACGAACCCCATCTCAATTCCTCCATATAGGATGGCTCCGGTTGAATTGAAAGAATTAAAGCTCCAACTCAAAGATTTACTAGACAAGGGTTTTATTCACCCTAGTGTTTCTCCATGAGGTGCTCCTGTCTTGTTTCTAAAAAAGAAGGATGGGTCCCTTAGAATGTGCATTGATTATCGCCAACTCAATACGATCACCATAAAGAACTAGTATCCTCTCTCTCGGATTGATGATCTCTTTGATAAACTCCAAGGTGCGAGCTACTTTTCCAAGATTTACTTAAGGTCGGGATATCACTAACTTAGGGTGAAAATGAAGATGTTTCCAAAATAGATTTCCGAACTAGATATGGTCACTATGAATTTCTATTTATGTCTTTTGGGCTAACAAATGCCTCGGCGGCGTTTATGGACCTAATGAATAGATTTTCCGAGATTACCTCAACTCATTTGTGATTGTGTTCATTGATGATATTTTGATATACTTCAAGAATGAAAATGAGCATGAGAATTACTTTATGCCAATTTAGTAAGTGTGAATTTTGGTCTTGCAAGTCCTCAAGGAACACCAACTTTATGCATTTTGGTTGAGCTCTGGTGAGGGTGTAGAAGTTGATCCAAAGAAGATGGATGCGGTCAGAAATTGGCCTAGACCTTTGACTCCCACCAGCATAAGAAGTTTCTTGGGTCTAGCCGGGTATTATAGAAGGTTTGTTGATGGATTTTTGTTGATTTCTTCTCATTTGACAGCTTTGACCCAAAAGAAGGTGAAGTTTGAGTGGTTGCAAGCTTGTGAGAAAGGTTTTCAAGAGTTGAAAGATAAGATTTCCTCCGCTGCAGTGTTGACCTTAATGGAGGGTAATGAAGGCTTTTGTAGTGTATTGTGATACTTCCTGAGTGGGCTTGGGATGTGTCCTCATGCAACATGGAAAGGTGATTACTTATGCTTCTAGGAAACTCAAAATTCAAGAGAAGAATTATCTAACTCATGATCTTGAGTTAGCTGTTGTAGTTTTTGCCAAAAAAATGGAAATATTACTTGTATGGTGTGCATGTTGATGTGTTTACTAACCATAAAAGTCTCCAATATGTGTTTACACAAAAGGAGTTAAATCTCTGACAGAGAAGATGGTTAGAATTATTGAAGGAATACAACATGAGTATCCTTTACCACCCTAGCAGCCAATGTGGTTGCGGATGTTTTGATTCGTACGACTATTGGTAGTGTGTGTCATGTGGAAGAAGAGAAGAAAGAACTTGTGAAAGATGCTCATAGGTTGGCTCGATTAGGTGTGTGGTTAGAAGATTCTCCAGATGGTGGTTTCATGGTCCATCATAACTCCCGACTCATCATTAGTGGTGGAGGTGAAATCTAAGCAGCATTTTGATCCACTATTGATGGAGTTGAAGAAATCGGTACTTGGTAAGGTCAATGAGTCAAGGAATTGGTACTTGGTAAGCTCAATGAGTCATTCTCCCAGGGGGATTTGGTTCTTATGTACCAACGGAGATTATGTGTATCTGATATTGAGGATTTGAGAAATCCAATTCTAGAAGAAGCCCATGTTTCTCGTTATTCTATATATCCGGGTTCCACCAAAATGTATCATGACCTTAGAGAGGTCTATAGGTGGGATGGTTTAAAACAGGACATAGCAGAGTTTGTTGCTAAGTGTCCAAACTGCCAACAAGTTAAAGCCCTCTAAACCTGGTGGTTTAACCACAATCATGGATGTTCCTACTTGGAAGTTGGAGGCCATCAATATGGACTTTGTTGTTGGGTTTCCTTGAACCCGGAGGCAAAATGATTTCATATGGGTAATTGTGGATAGGTTGACCAAATTTTCCCACTTTATTCTTGTAAAGTCTACTTATATTGCCGAATATTATGCAAGAATCTACATTAATGAGATTGTGAGTCTTCATGGAATTCCTTTATCCATCATTTCGGATAAAGGTGCCGAATTCACTTCTCATTTTTGGAAAGCTTTTCAAAAGAGTTAGGTACTCAAGTTAAACTTAGCACCACTTTTCATCCTCAAACGGTTGGGCAAGTGAAACGTATCATTCATACCCTTGAAGATATGTTAAGAGCCTATGTTATTAATTTCAAAGGAAGTAAGGATGACCTACCATTGATTGAGTTCTCCTACACCAATAGTTACCATTTGAGCATCTCCATGGAACCTTTTGAACTTCTTTATGGTAGAAGATGTAGGTTTCCGGTTGGATGGTCTGAGGTTGGTAAGTTTTCACTCCTTGGTCCCGAGATTATCTATGAGGCTATAGAGAAAGTTCGATTAATAAGAGATAGATTGAAGACAACCTATAGCCAGCAAACGTCTTATGCTGATAATAGAAGAAGAGATCTTGAGTTTGGAATAGGTGATCATATCTATTTGAAGATTTCACTTATGAAAGGGGTGATGAGATTTGGTAAGAAGGGAAGTCAAGTCCCCGATATGTTGGTCATTATGAGGTATTACAACGGGTTGGAAAAGTTGTCTATGAGCTGAAACTACCTAGTGAACTAGCTTCGGTTAATCCGGTGTTTCATATTTCTATGCTCAAGAAATGCATAGGCGACCTGGTGTCTATTTTGCCTATTGAAGGTTTAGAGGTGGAAAGAACCTCTCCTATGAAGATGTTCTGGTTGCGATCCTAGATCGCAAAATAAAGATATTGAGGAAAAAAGAGTTTGCCTTCATAAAAGTTCTATGGAGGAACCATCTTGTTAAAGGTGCAACATGGGAGGCCTAAGCCGACATGAAGTTCCACTTCCCTCATCTTTTTACTTCTTGAGGTTAGACATTCCTCTTATTAAGGCAAATAATGAATAAATATGAAATTTACTTGTTCTCTAAATAGGTGAATGTTTTGGTAAAAGTTGTGCCAATTTGAGTTTCAGGAAAATGCCTTTATACTCTCTTCTTGCACTTATATGAAATATGTATGCATGTGTCTTCTTGAGATTTTGCTATTTTGTTGTTATCTTGAGAAGAATGATAGCATGGTAACTCCTTGATGTATTTGAGCTCATGATAATGTTGAGAGGGAAATTCCTCACTACGTGTTATGAAATGTTTAGCTCTTATATGTTTGTGCATCATGAATTGAGTACTATGTGTAATGTTGTGGTATGTGTTGAAAGGTGTTGTGAATTACTTCTATGAGCTGTGACTCATTATGATTTTATGTTGTTGTTGGTTGAGCTGCTAGTATTGAGTCTATCCTTACCCTCTAAAAGATTTTAGTGTCATTTGGGGACGAATGTTTCAAGGGGGGGGGGGATAATTTAACACTCCAGAAGTTCCATGACTTAGACTAGAGCTTAGCCTATTGAATAATAGTTAAAATGATGTTTCCATACCTATATTAATGTAATAAACTCATTGGTTAGAGCCAAAACGTCAAAGAAAGACTTTGACGTCCAGAAACTAGCTAAACATGTTAATTATGTTAATTAATTGTTTTACAGGATGCCTACTTGATTTGAAGTGATTTTGAGGTCAAACATCTAAGAGTGTTCGATGATGTTTGAAAGTTAGACTTGAGACATGTTAGTGTGTTCTAGTGTTCCTTGACATGCTTTACAAGTTGTTTGATGCTCAAATTGATATGGAAGGTCCTTAACTTGTATATGATCGTATTTACGTTTGAAACGTCGGGGCACCACTCCCCAAGGACAACCAAAGGGGTCTTTGAGGAGGACCTAAAGGCTGCCTAGACACTACCGACGAGCAAAGGATCGATGCCCCATGCATGAGACGATGTCCCGTCGATGGGGGGTAGGGAGGGGGAGGGGGGGGGGCGTAGCTCAAAATTTAGACGTGTGAGCTTAAGCTCCCGAAATGCAGCCTCAGTCACCATCGACGGAGCAACTAGACGAGCCATCACTCTGTCGACACCCCATCGTCCATGGCTGTTGATGGTGCCAATTCTGCTGCATACACGCTGCCATGCTAAGGGGTGAATGGAAAATTCACCCCACGTTCCTAAATTAGTATGGACGGTTTTTTTAAGTGTATTTAGTTATTTTATGTTAGTATATAAGCCTTTAACCCTAATTAGATCCCATTCTTCAAATTTTATCTTCTCTCTTAAAACAAAACCTCTCTAGAAACCTCCATTGGAGATGAAGCTCAAGAACGGCTTGGTTGATGAATTGTGATGGTTTCTTCATCAATATTTCGTGGACTTTTCTTTTAATGAGGTTTGGTGATCCTTCATCTTTAGATATTCATTCATCTAGAGAGTTCCTTGAAAGGTTTTCAAAGAGAATTCATGATCAAAACTCTACATCTTTCAATATAGCCATGAGTTCTTTCTCAAATTTGATTTCAAAAACATGCTTATGGTGGACTGTTTATTACATAGTATTTCTAATGTGATTTTCAATCAAATTTCATGATAAACCCATGATCTTCCCAATTCTGAATTTATCCTATATTGTGGTTATTGTGATCTTAATGTTAAATTGATTATAGTGTAATTTGATTATGATAAATTTATTATAGTTACTGTCTTCTACGTGAATTGATGATGAATTGTGGTTAATTGATCAATGAGGATCAAGGTTTTGTAAGTTTGATCTATATTTCTCTACTTTCTATAGATTTGATGATGTAGTGTGCATAATGCGATCTTGATCCTATGATGATGGAATTATGATTTCATTTATGTTATGTTCCTTTTAGCTACTTCCTTATATATGAATTGTTCATGAATTATGATAATTTATCAATGATGATCAAAGCTTGGTGAATTGGTAAGATTGCCCTGTCATGACAAGAATCTAGACCCAAGACGAGACCGGCGTCATTAACCTCTCAGAGGTCGCAGACAAGCCTACATGCGTTATTCATACCTCACCTAGTTTAATTTTAGCGGAAAATTTGAAACTTCTAGATCTTTAACATACTTGCGAAATATTTTTAACATTTCATAATCGTTCATCATTAATCATCTAACATTAAAGAGATAAGCAACTGAAAGAATAATTCATTAAGTATTAATTGTATACTTGCCAAAATAGCACCAATACAAAGTCTGAACCAAAACAGGAAAGAAACGCTAGTGGAACATGCTTCACTAGCTCAACTCTAAAACTACGCTAGAATGTAAAACAGTAGCATCCTCGAAAGCACGAGGACCTACCAAACTCCGGATGAATGCTGACGTCCGGATAGCTGCAACAATCAACCTGTACTCTATCGCTCACCTGTGCGTGCACCTAAAATAGTATAGATGTATTGGGTTAGTACACATTTGTACTTAGTATGGGTATATGCAAGCATACACCAAGGACATGCATGAGAAAGAATAGCTCTTTCCTAACAACATGATTTTTGGAAGTCAAGTCAGTAGACTTGCCAAATTGAGATTAGGGAAGTTAGTGAACTTTCCAAATTGACTTAGGAAGGTCATGCCATGAGAGTAACATGCATAATTATAAATATCGTATTGCACACAGCACATAACATCTTCATATAGCACATATCATAGCACATAACATATGACACATAAATTCTTTCATATCATTCATTCATATGCCATGAGACCTTGGAATCATTGACTTGACATTAAGACTTTCCAAAATGAGGGCTCAACACATGGGACCTGAACTAGGGAGTCTTCATTAGCAAACACAGAGTCTGCTTCATTAATTCATACATACTTTATTTCATTTCATTCATAGGCCAGTGTGAACAGCAGCTATACCTAGGATGTAGTTTAAGACTTTCATCGGGTTTGCTGTGCAATAATTAGGAATAACCTAATGTCATTACCTGTGTCTAGCTCACCTCTTGATTATCCTATCCTAACACATTCGGTATCATTCATTTCTTTATATGCTTCATTTGAGGCTGGCCTCATTCAATCATTGGGACTTTAACTTTAACCGACATAGATCATGTGAGCATCATGAAATCTAGTGTCTCCCCCACACCGAAAAGAGGTGGAATCACTAGCATAAGTGACTCAATAACATGATAGCGTATATGAGAATTTAACCCCGCCAGATCCCTATATTGGCAGTATAAGTTCAAAGACCAGGAGATGTATGGAGAACCATACCCGGAAAGCCGGACAGTCTCATGAAAGTTACGTGAACCTTCACCCTTCCGAAAAGAAGGCATCACCTCTCATAGCTAGCCTATCAGTGCTCAGTATAAATTTCCATTACATTCAACTCATACGTCATGGAACGTGACTTCCAGTACGAGGACATCATATATCATTAGATGATTTCTAATCTCATCATTTATTAAGTGTGTTAAACTCAATACTTTCATTAGAGTGTTCATAGAGAGTGGTCTCTTCATTATCTTACACTCTCATTTGTGAGTATGTATTGGTAACATTTACTTAGGCTCATTTTAGATTGCTCTCATCATATACATTATCGTCATATCATGTTGTCACCACATTCTTAATTATTAGCACCTTTGCTTGTCATAGTTACTCACCTCCTATTACGTGAATGTTCATTTCATCATTTCATAGTTCATCTCATCATATGCCAATGAACTTGGACATTTAGTGTATCTTACACTCATACTTAACCCTACTAGGGTTCATCATTTCATTACGTACATCTTAGGTTCACTTACTTTTGAACGTATGTTAGACTTATGTGTCTATACATACAAGCCATGGGGCTTCATTCATAGTTCGTTAAGTATTCTTACTTTCCTAAGATTATGTAGTACAAGACCTATGTATCTTGTATATATGCCAAGATCTTGATTTTTGACCTATATAGATGGCATGACTCTTGGAGATTTTACTCATGTATGACTTATGTATCAATACGGAGGTTTGGGCAAGGGAACCCAAATCTTGAATCACTTGGATATCATTTATATTTTTCATTGATTTTATTTCTAATATTCATAATATTAGAACTCTAAATAAAATCTCGACATTAACATTAAAGGATAGATTTTCTACTTAATTTAACTCTTAATTTAGCCGAAGGGTTGTGGGTTCGAACCCCCACAACCTCTTTTTATTTTTCATTAAGAATACATTGCTCATTTTTGCCCAAACCAAGAGGTTGTGGGTTCAAACCCCCACAACCTCTTTGATTTTCCTTTTAATTTCGTTGTGGAGGCTGTGAGGTGGTGGGTTCGAACCCCCACAACCTCTCTATCTTTATTTTATTTAAACGGGGCGAGTGGTAGTGAGGTTGTGGGATCAAACCCCCATAGCCTCACTTCATTTCCTAATTAATAATTTTTGCTCCTTCCTTCAACCTTGAGGTCGTGGGATCGATTCCCACGCCCCGCGTTTTATTTTTCCTTATTTTTCTTTTCTTTCGCGCGTACCTAGAGGTCGTGGGTTTGAATCCCACGCCTCCCATTTATTTGCTTAATTAATTTTCTCCTCCTTCTCCCCACAGATCGCGAGTTCGATTCCCCCCAGTCCCATTCTTTTTTCTTTGAGGCGGAATCAGTAGCTAAAAAGGTTCGATTCCCCTTAGTCCCATTCTTTTTTTAGGCGAAATCAGTAACGAAGGGGTTCGATTCCCCTTAGTCCCATTCTTTTTTTTCTTTATTTTTCAGCCATCTCAACATGTGAGGTCTTGGCTTCAATTCCCATTGACCTCACTTATTTAATTTTCCTTTTTAAAACCTAGATTTCAACCTTATTATAGAGTACCCAAATCTGGAAAATTCTTGTCATTATTCAACTCATTTTTAGTCATATTGTTCATAAGTTTAGTTGGCTAAAAGATGATTATTTCAATCCACTATATTTCATGGTAATTAACATCATAATGTACACACATTGCACACATAAAATACACATGAAATACATGATTTATACAACCCCAAAACAGTGGTCAAAGCTACTGCCCACGTGCACATACACACACCAACTTTTCGATCACACATTGAATATTGTTTTCGTAATTTCCCTCACATATACATGTTCACAAGTAATATAAATACATCATTCATGCCTAAATCTAGCAGCACACACACCCATCCTACGAATTCGCTTGGGAGCTAAGGACAAGGACATACAAAGGGGAACAACCTTAATTTTCAAGACCTTGAGAATCGATCGAAGGAAAATACTCTTGGAGAAAGAATTCCAGGAGAGAAACCCATAACTTTTGTTCAAGTGTAAAGCTGCTACCCAAAAACTACTCAAAACCACGCCCAATTCTCCTCAACGTACACACCACTCGACGAACAACCTCCCTTTGCCTTGACATTTTCTTACACTGTTCTTGAGCTTTCTTGTTAGTCAGAGCATGAGAGAATGAGAGTTGAGAGACGTGGAAGAGAGTTGAGAAACGTGAGGGAGAGAGTTATTAGGATTAGGATACTAAATTCAAGACTTAGTTAAAATATGATTTAATTAAATTAATACAAAATGTGATTTATTTTAATTAATACGTGAAAGGACCATTATGCCCTTAAAATTTCAGATTTTTAAATAATAATTAAATCACCTTAAGTATTTATCTATTCGATTTTAGGTTGGTACATTATCCCCCCCTTAGAAACATTCGTCCCCGAATGACACTACCACTACACATCGTAATGCCAATCAGATCACAACATAATCGCTATGCACAGTCAACCAATAACAACAAAATACGAAGAGATAAGGAAACATAGGCTTAAGAGTAGGATGTCTAACCTTTAGAGCTGAAAAGATGAGAATAGCGGGATATCATGTCGGCCTCAACCTCCCACGTAACACCCTCAACAAGATGATTTCTCCACAATATCTTCACTGTGGCAATCTCCTTGTTCCTCAGCCGCTTGACTTGTTTGTCTAAGATCTCAACAGGTACCTCCTCATAGGACAAGTCATCACCAACCCCCAAACCTTCAACAGGTAGGATTGATGCTGGATCACCTAGGCACTTCTTCAACATAGAGACATGAAAGACCAAATGAACAGAAGCTAGCTCCGCAGGCAATGTTAACTGATAGCACACCTCACCCACACGCTGTAGGATCTTATATGGCCCTACATACCTCGGACTCAGCTTCCCTTTTATAACAAATCTCATCACCCCTTTCATAGGAGATATATTCAAGTAAACCTGGTCACCGACATTAAATTCTAAGGGTCGCTTTCTGTTGTCTGCATATTACTTCTATCGGCTGTAAGCATTAGTCAACATGTCCCTTATAACTATAACCTTCTCTAAGGCCTCATGAATCATCCTGGACCCAAAATATATGACTCTCCAACATCGAACCACCCAAATGGAGATCTACACCTCCTACCATACAGTGCCTCAAACGGTGCCATCCCAATGCTGGAGTGATAGCTATTATTATACAAGAACTCTATCAAAGATAAATGGTCATCCCAACTACCTCTGAATTTAATCATACCCTCTTAACATGTCCTCCAATGTTTAAATGGTGCGCTCTTCCTGCCCATCAGTGTGAGGATAAAAGACAGTACTAAGCTTCACCTGCGTGCCCAAGCTTTTCTGGAAAGATCTACAGAAATGTGAAGTAAACTGAGCTCCTCTATCTGAAATGATAGACAAAGGAATACAATGCCACCTCACAATCTCATCAATATAAAGTCTCGAATAATCCTCGGCACTATAGGTAGACTTCATAGTGATAAAGTGAGCAGACTTAGTCAATCTGTCCATAATAACCCATATGGAGTCATGCTGCCTTCTAGTCCTCGGAATACCAACCACGAAGTCCATATTCATGGCCTCCCACTTCCAAGTTGGAAACTCAATAATCTGAGTCAGACCACCAGGCTTAAGATGCTCTGCCTTAACTTGCTGATAATTAGGACACTTAGACACATATTTTCTGCAATGTCCTTCTTCATTCCATCCCACCAATAGATCTGCTTAAGATCATGATACATTTTGGTGGAACCTGGATGTATGGAATGTCTGGAACCATGGGCCTCTGCCACAATCCTGGTCCGTAAATCGTCCACATCTGGTACACACAGCCTATCCTAGTATCTAAGTATTCCATCACCTCCCAAAGCGAAAGACTCATTCATTTTTAACAACACCGAGTCCTTCAGCTCCATCAACACAGGATCAAGATGCTGACCCTTCTTGACTTCAACTACCAAGGATGATTCAGAACTAGGATGAACTGAAACACTCCCACTAGTAGAATCAACCAATTGCACACCCAGTCTGGCCAGTCTGTGTACCTCTTTTGCCAAGTCCTTATTCTCTTCTTCAATATGGGCTGTACTTCCCATGATCATCATGCTCAAAGCATCAATCACAACATTAGCCTTACCTGGATGGTAGTGCACATTCATGTGATAATCCTTAAATAGCTCCAACCATCTCCGCCGACGTAGATTTAACTCCCTCTATGTGAATACGTACTTGAGACTCTTATGATCTGTGAACACATCCACATGCACTCCATACAGATAATGCCTCCACTGCTTCAACGCAAACACCATAGCTGCCAACTCCAGGTCATGAGTGGGATAATTCTTCTCATGAATCTTGAGCTGTCTGGAAGCATAGGCTATAACCTTACCAGCCTGCATAAGAACATAACCCAAACCAACCGTAGATGCATAACAATAGACAGTTTAATTCTCACCACACTTAGGCAGAGTAAGCACTGGGGCTGAAGTGAGTGTGTCCTTGAGCTCCTGGAAACTCTTATCACAAGTCTCCGTCCATTCAAACTTGGCTTTCTTCTTCGTCAAAGCTGTCAGTGGTGCAGCAATGGAATAAAAACCCTCCACAAACCTACGGTAGTAACCGGCCAGTCCCAGAAAGCTACAGATATCAGTGGGAGTAAGAGGCTTTGGACAGTTCTTAACAACCTCAATCTTCCTGGGGTCCACCTCTACACCCTGATCGAACACAACATGACCCAGGAAGGTCACTAATCTCAGCCAGAATTCACACTTGCTAAATTTGGCATACAACTGATGCTGTCTAAGTACCTGCAAGGTTAGTCTCAAATGATGTTCATGCTCTTATTTGGTCTTAGAGTAGATGAGAATGTCATCAATGAATACTATGACAAAAAAGTCAAGGTATTCATGGAAAACTCTGTTCATGTGATCCATAAATACAGCAGGTGCATTTGTGAGACCAAATGACATAACCAAGAACTCATAATGACCATAACGGGTACGAAAGACTGTCTTTGGGACATCTCCATCCCTAACCCTAAGCTGATGATACCCTGAACGAAGATCAATCTTAGAGAAGAAACTAGACTCTTAAAGCTGATTGAAAAAATCATCTATTTTGGGAAGTGGATGCTTATTCTTTATAGTGACTTTGTTGAGCTGCCGATAATCGTTACACATTCTAACGGTCCCATCTTTCTTCTTTACAAACAACATTGGAGCGCCCCACGGGGATATGCTCGGCTCAATGAAACCCTTATCAGTGAGATCTTTTAACTGCAGCTTCAACTCTTTGAGTTCTGCTGGAGCCATTCTATAAGGAGGAATTGAGATTGGTTTAGTATCGGGTTCTAAATTGATATAAAAGTTAATCACTCGAAGGGGATGGAAGGAATGTCATGATCTAAATCATTAACACTCACAAGATGACATAGTAACCCCTTGGACATCACTTTATTGGCCTTAAGATTTGAAATCAAGGGATTAGGACGACTCAAATTGTACCCCTCCAAGACTAACTCTTCTTCATTAGGGAGCGAAATCTCACCACTCTACTATGACAGTCCAAGCAAGCATAACAACTGTGAAGCCAGTCCATGCCAAGAATAACATCAAAATCATGCATGGGTAGTTCAACCAAGTCCGCACACATAGTCCTACCAGATACAACTATTGGGCAATTCTTCTATACTCTATTAGTTCTTACACATTCTCCTAAAGGCGAACCACTATAGGATCATGCAGATCTTCAGGTAGTATTCCAAAAGTAAGAGCAAGCAGAGGAGTCACAAAGGAAAACGTAGACCCTAGATCAAGTAGAGCATAAACAGAAGTTGAGAATACTTGCAACATACCTGTGACCACATCAGCGGACTTCTCCTGCTCCTCCCTGCCCTTCAGAGCATAAAATCTGTTCCTCTTGGGAGGCTCGGCTGTTGCTGCACTCTGTGGATTAGGCCTAGGCTACGCATTACCTCCAACTTGACCTCTGTTCATTGGACAGTCACTAACCATGTGTCCACTCTTACAACAACCGAAGCAGGCATTAGTGCCCTGTCTGCACTCTCCACTGTGAGCTCGGCCACACTTAGCACAGTTCTTCTTAGGACATTGCATCTCACCTCCATTGCCCCTCTTGGGTTAAGGTCTGCCTCCTCTAGGTGTTGTACTCCTCTGAGTGTTAGAATTCCCAGAACTCTGTTGCCTTATCTTGAACCTGGGCTGCTCACTGACGCCAAAATTGTTTCTGTGGCCTCCATGGCTGGGACTTGCCTGATCTTGAGGCCTAGGACTCCTAACATCACGAATACTTGCGGTTGTCCTCTACCTGCTGGACATTCACCATTAACCTTGAAAGATTCATATTATCATGGAGCATCGCAGACCGACACTCCTCCTCCAGGTCTCCATTGATTCTCGTGAGGAACCTGCTAATCTAATCCCTATTGTTCGAAACCAAGGAAGTAGCATACCTGAATAATTTCAACAAAGCTAAGTACTCTCCTCATTCTTGCTATTAAATATAAAGGGAAGTAGCGTACCTTGATAGCTTAACAAACTTCTGGGAATACACCCTGACCGACACATAGCCTTGTTTGAGGTTGATGAACTCCTCAACCTTGGCCTCCTTCATCTCTCTAGGGAAGAATCTTTACAGAAATGTTGTCTTGAACAGCTCTCATGTGACTGGCACTCCACCTAAGACACGACTATCTTGCCACATCTTGCACCAAGTCTGTGCAACATCCTTGAGCTGGTAGGAAGCCAACTCAGCCTTCTCAATATCAGTGGCCCCCATAGCCACCAGGATGTTTTGCACCTCGTGTACAAACTCTTGAGAATCCTCTGATGTCTTAGCCCCTGTGAATATAGGAGGATTCATCCTCGTGTCAGCCATGCTGCGAACCGGTGGGTTTTCCCTCTGAACATCCTGCCGGTTGACTTGGGCAGTTATAGCCTGAGCCTGCATCGTGATGGCCTGTGCCATCTGGGCTAGAGATGCCCTCACCTCAGCATCAGTAAAACCAACTGGGTCAACTGGCATGACCACTCCTCTAATTGGAGCCTGGGGTGGATTTTGATTACCCCTAGCTGCTGCAACTCCCGTCCTCTGAACCTTAGTTCTCCAAGTGTTCATTCTCTGAAAACAACAAGCTTATCAAATAGGACATACTTTAGCATCATACAAAACTTTCTGTCCATTTTGTTTGCAGTGACATCTTCTAATTCTTCTAAAACTTAGATGAAAAAAGCCTCACTTTCAACAATATCCAAAACTCAACAGGTTGTCCATACTATAGAAACTATTCTTCTACTTTTATTTTATTATTGCTAGTAACAGTTAGCAAAAAAGAAAGAAATCAGAATCCTCAAGTTGAAAGTAGAAAAATAAATAAAACAATTAAAGACGTAGAAACAATTGCTTTAAGAAGGATTTAAGTTAAATACATTAACAATTAAAGAATGTTACACGATCACAGTAGTTTTACTAGTTGTAGAAGGTAATAAAATGTATTTTTGAGGTCACCAATCAAACCTGTCATACACAATTACTTGTTATTGTAAAAAACAAGAAGTTATGTACGTTAACAAAAGTTAAAGTATATTACTATTATTTTGCTAATAGATCCCTTTATAGGAAGAAATTTTCTATTTTTCATAACTGTAATGTTTAACTCTTGCAAAACGCTCTCAAAAGTTACTGCACCCCTTCTAGACTTGAAAAATATATCCTATATCTCGTATATCTAAGGCATATGATTCGTTTTCTATATAGTGCTACTCAAACTAGAAAGCAAGTTTAGCAAATTCATACTACGAGGTGATCCCAAAACAACTAAGCTATATTGAACTAAAGTTTCTGATGTATACTTGAAAATGCACAAGAGAAAAAAATTACTTCTAGACACTTCAAGACATGTAGTCGAAATAAGAAAAATTTTACCAGCAAATAGCTACAAGAAAAAATCAATGTGGTTAACAAAGGAACAAACCAATCTTAAGGCGAGCTCAACTATACACTTAGGAAGACTAAAAAAATAGTAGTATTAAAACAGACATCAAAACCTTTTGAAATTCAAGTAGAGTAGCTACTTACACTTGACGAAATCTATATTAGGGAGAAAATATTGTAGGTATTTCCAGCTTCAATACTTTAGTTCTTCGAACAAAGACAACTTAGGTACAACTCAGTTCTTTAGATAAAGGCGATTTAGCTTCAACTTCTACATTCAACATTCAAGAGAAAAATTAGTCTGTGAAAAATAATCTGCCCATTTATACGTAATACAACTACAAACTAAACTCCCAAAATTAACAAAATTTGTATCAACAACACAAGAACATAAAAACTCTAACTTAAATTTTTGACTGACACACAAGAATATCAAAATCTTAAAGCTATAATTTAGACTTTTGTAGATAAAATCTCTTACCTGATAAACTCTATTCTAACAACCCTAAAGCTTTAAGACATGAGGGAAGTTGATCTGTGAAGCATTTTCTTTCAATTTTCAAAAGAAAATTTGATGGAACATTAGTTTACCCACGAATTTTTGAAGAAAATCTTCTTCTTAAGCTCTCTAATCTTGATTAATGAAGCTCTAGAGGAAAATCGTCTTCTTCAGTTCATCATCAGAGAAATCGCAGTGCTCTTTGATTTTTAAGCTGAAATGGTGTTCTTCAGCTGAAGTTTGACAAAAATGTGACGAAAATCGTAGTAAAAATCAATTTCTTCCGTTCTCCAATCCTCTTCTTGAGTTCTTTCAAATGGTGTTCTTCAGATGAAAATGGAAGCTTCAACTGAAGTTTTAGTAAAATGTTGCCTTTTTTATTTCTTTAATGTTTAATAATTTTTAATATTTCTTTAATGTTTTATGTTTTTGGCTAAATAAAAGTGGGATGGAGATCAAATTTTACTGTTAAAATGTTGGAGGGAATATAAATTTTTGGTGAACACACTAAGGCCATATTTTTAATGTGTTAGATTTACAATTAAAAAAATAACACACTTAAAAACTGTGGCCATTTATGTAAATAGTTGTTGCCAACTATAACAACACTTATAAAGTGTAGGTTATCCCAATAAAGAGTACAATTTAGAAGTGTTGCTAATATTAGTGTAGCAAAAAGTCAAAAATCTTTGGCTACACTTTAAAAGCGTTCTCAAAAGTATTTTAGGCAACACTTTTTTAGCACTGTCCAGATTTAGTGTTGCCGTAGACCTATAATGGTGTAGTGTATTTTTCAAAATTTTGGCAACATCTTTCAATTGATAGGCAGCCAACTCTGTCTTTTCAATGGAAGACACCCCCATTGTAAGACCTCGAAAATGATTTAAGGTGTCTACAAACTCACGTGTGTCTAAAAATGATTAAAATATGTTAAATAAGTGCTTTACAATATGCATGCATGGTTTTAAGTCATTTGGAAAGTTAAACGTCTAAGAACAACCGATGACATTTGAATGTTAGCCCTTGGACATATTTGAGTGTGCCTAGCATGTGTTGATGTGCTGTGAGAGTTGTTTCATGCTCAAAATGGTATGGAAGGTCCTTGACATGTTAATGTGTGTATTTAAGTTGGAAATATCTGGGTACGACTACCCAAGGGCCCTGCGAAAGGCCCTCAAGGAGGACCAAAGGGTTCCTACACACTGCCTAAGTAGTGTCTACCTACGCCTAGAAAACGACGGCCAGTAGGTGTGGTGATATCCCGTCGATGGGTGGGAGTCCTTCCATAATTATCCTAGGAGACAAAGAAACCAATGCCAAGCCTCAGACCCAAACGACAACCAGCAGAATGGCCCGTTAATGGGCCTACGGGGCGTAGGTTTCTCCGTCGATGCAGCATGCATTCCAATTGCCAGGCACATAGTTTCATTAAAGGGTTAAGGGAAATTCATCCCACGTCTTAAAACAAACCTAGGTGGTTAATTTAGATACTTTTGGGTATACTATGTTATATAAAAAGATCAAAAACCCAAACCAATTCATATTTCAAAATTAGACTTCAGTCTCTAAAAGAAACCTCTCTAGAAACCTGCATTGGAGATGAAGCTCAATAACAACCATGGTTATAGTTCACCAAGTTTTCGTGGCTACTTTATACAATGAGGTATGGTGATCCTTTATCTTATTAAACCTTTCTTCTAAGGAGTTCCTTCCAATGTTTTCAAAGAAAGTTCATTATCCAACCACCCATCTTCGAATCTAGCCACGGGTTCTTTCTCAAAATGTTTTCAAAAGCTTCCTTATGATGAATTTATGTCAATGTACTGATTGTAATGTGAATTTCAATCCAATTTAATGATAAACCCATGTTCCTTCCAATTCTCAAATTAGCCTATGTAATGGGCATTGTGATCATTATTATGTGTTAATTAAATTGAGATTTTATTATGTTAATTTAGCTGTTTCTACTGTTTTGTATACAAATTGATGGTGAATTATTGATGAGTGATCAATGATGATCAAGGCTTGGAAGTTTGGTAAGGTTTACCGATACTCCTATATTTTCTATAGTTTGATGAAGTAGTGTACATGATTTGGCCTTGATTCTATGATGATTGAGTTATGATTTCCTGTAAGATTATTGTACTTACCTACTGATGATGATGTAATGTGATGGTGAATTATGTGAAATTGATCCATGTGGATCAAGGTTTGAAGATTGACCTATGTTCACCTATCCTCTATAGATTGATAATGCAATGTACATAATGTTGTCTTAATTCTAGGGTAGTTGAAGCATGATTTCGTTTATGTTATTATATCTTTAGATACTGCCCGGTATTGGTGTTATTGGTTAATTATGAGTGTTGATCATTGATGATCAAACCAAGGGAGATTGGGTAATATTGCTCTATTCCTCTACTTTTCTATAGGATTACTAGTATAATTAGCCTTGTATATCATTGAATGGTATGGTCCACTTATGGTGGTGGTGTTTACTTCTTGGCAATCTATATATGTGTTTATTTATCATTTCCTTGAAGGAAAATTGACGTTAAATGAATGTGTGGTTATAATGATCACCCTATATGAAACTTATGCGTAGTTTCTATTCTAGTCTGTGATCTAGGTTGTGTTGCTAATGTTATAAGTATGGGAATGACTATGTTAGGGTTAGGTATAGGTGCTGACTTTGATGATGTGATATTGGGAAATTAACCTTACCTATGTACCCCTCTATGAATGTGTGATTAGCTAACGTTAGGAGTCTTTGATGTAAATTGAAGTTATCTTGTCTCCGATGCTAAATTGTGATGTGTGGTCTATGCATGGAAGTGAATTATGGTCATAAGAGTGTGGCTGCCTCAATATGTTGTTGATAGCCAATATGCGATCATGTAGTCTGTACACGCACTTACACCTCATTTGTGCTTACAAGTAGTATAGGTTCATGGTGTCTAAAGAAAGAGTATTCTCATATGCACTAAAGTTTACTACTATGCATGTAAATTATATGCCCATGAAGTATGTTATGTATCCATTAACTAGGATGACTTGATAGGTGTTTTAGTATGGACAAGGGTATGGGACCTTGTCTATGCATTTTACATGTGTGCCTTGATAGGATAGTTGCTAGGTTTGTGATTTATGTACATGAATATAAATGCATGCGCATGTTATAAATATGTCTTATATGCTATGCTGTTATGTGAATGATATGATGATGTATGAATATGCATAGTGCCTACATGTTTTTATATGAAAGGCTTGCTCATATAGTTACACCTATACACTTATGCATGAATGAAATGAAGTATGAACATGTGTGGTCTAAAGGTGTTTGTGCGGAAGGTTTGCTCACATATATGTATACACACACCCACATGAAATATATCAATTATGCATGTATGATGATCTAGTCAATAGAGGGACTCTTGAAAGGTGTTAGAAGAGTATCCTAAACTAGATGGTACTTGAATATGCTATGTCCATGTAAAATATTTTCTCACATGATATAGGTCGATGAAAGGACTCTCTCATCTATGACCTATGAACTAAGCACATGGGGAGTCAATCTCCTAAAGCCTACTTTTATAAAGTAATGTTAGTAATGGATTTTCATAAAGGGAACTTAGCTTAGGACTGAGTGAACTTGAAGTTGAGGGGTGTACCTTCTCAATGTGGGAAGGTAGGTTCACCATAATTTCCACGAGGTGGATAACTACAATGCCTCAATAGGCATAAAGAGGGTTTCCATATGTGGATAACCACAATGCCTCAAAACACATAAAGAGGGTTTCCATATATGCCTCCAAGTTCTATAAGCTATGCTTGCCCCATAGGATCTAGCAAGTGATATTACCTAATATGCTAGCACGTTGTTAATGTTCTACTTTGGCAAGGTAGATAACCTTCCTTTGTGTAAGGATCTACTACACCAAATTCCATGTTTATCCCCCATGGTCTTAGTTTTGGTTAAGGCTATAGTTTCCCTAAATTAAAATGGACAGTGGAAGTAAACCAAGGACCCTAACTAGGATAACTCAAGGGAAATTGCTTAGTGTAGGTGGGGGTATGAGATTTCACCTATGACTTTCACATGTAGCTCTTAAAGGGAGTTCTAGGAAGGTGTTCTAAAGAATATAATTATGTTTATGTCCTAATGCAGGACATTGTAGTCTTGTCTACTTATTATAATGAAATGCATGGTATGAGTCCTAATGAGTATATATGATGTATTCTTATCTTATATGCATAATGTGGGTCTTATTGACTATATGATGAAGTCTTGATTGGCATATATGAAGTGTCTATACTTTTCTTGTTAATGTGTTAAGTAAATGGTATTCTTGTCGTCTCTTTATGATTTTACTTAGTATGTGTGAGGTTATGGGACTTCACATGTACATTGAACTAGTAGTCTTATCTTGAAATTGTGAGTAAGGTATTATAATGGTCAATGTGAAGTGAAGTAAGAATATGTGTAAGTTGAATAGGGTTTGCTGTAATGGTATTGGGATTCTTGACTTGAATGTGTCTTATGATGGTCTTTACTTCTATGATGTTATGTGTTAGGTTATGAAGGTGGTATGTATGAGTACCTTGTGGCCTTAAGGTTATGCATTTAACCAAGTAACACTAGAGGGTTACTTGGGAAATTAAGGAAATTAGTAAAATGAACTCCTTGAAATTTGATAAGGCTTGCCGTAAAGTGGTGACTATTATTCCTTAAATGCAATGTGTGGTTTATTGGATGTCTTGACTATTATATTCCTAAATTAAGTATGTAAATGGTATAATGCTTATTATATCAAGTTTTATGATGTTTTTACAAAAAGGCAAGATGCATGATTTCGAAGGAAAATGTCCCCTTTTAAATGAATGTTTTTGCATGGTTGCCATACTTAGTGCATTCTTGTACTAACACTATTCTTCTTTACCTTTTTTACACAAAGTGTAGGTTATATAAGGGATTGATATATATTTTCCAAGCTCAAATAAAAGAATCCTTAAGATTCAAGGATGTCCTATGTCGAGTTTATTTTAAAATCATGTAATAGTTTTGTTATGTATTTGTGTTATAAAAGGGTTTTGTCCCTAATGTATTCTAATGATGTTTAGTATAAGATGGAATAAAGACTTAGAGTCTAACTTGTAAACATGATATCTTTTATATATAATGGAAGTGATGTTCTAGCATATAATGTGCGATGAAAGTTTTAAATTTTCCGCTAAATTTACCTATAATAATGCGATGAATGATAATGATGGGCTTGTATAAGACCTTCGAGAGGTCAAGCAAGCCATGTTAATTGTAGGGGATTCTCCCCGGTCGTTACACCCATGATTACAAGCACCTTAAACACCTCATCAATAAACCCATTTGGATCCTCACCAACTTTGGATCCATAGAACTCCGGTGGATTCATTCTCAAGAATTCCCTTACTCTCGTAGCACTCATTCCTCCTATAGTTATCTTGGGCCGTTAAGGTTTGATCCAACAAAGTTATAGAAGCGCTAAATTCTTCCAACATAGCATTCCCTATTAAAGGGTCATTAGGAACTAGAGGTGGAACTTGCTCTTGCACTTGGGGAGGCACATGCCCTTGCACTCCACTCCAATCTCTTTTCCTTCTAGCATTAGCCGTAGTGTCATTCATAACCTGCAAAATCATAGGAAAACATTAGACAAAGGGCTTAATCATTCCAGATTCTATGGCACGACTTGAAGAATGAAGAAGTGGAACTTTCCTAAGCATCACATGGCCTCCTACTCATAGATGTCTCGCAACTCACACTGATGAATAAGACTCTACTAGACGTGGTTTTGGGAAATCCCAAGACCATTTCATATCATTATGGTCTGATACCAAGTTCTTCATGACCCAAGAGTATACCCTAAAAGATATCGTATTCTTGTATCGCATCGAGGCGTACTTGAACTCTCGAAGGTCTTGTATATGACATTAGACATTATTCATTGCATATATATGAAAAGTATACGAAATTAAAACTTCTAACATATGTCTCAAAAACCATCTATGACATCATGAGTACACTAGTCTTGGCTCATGACCCATAAAAGTCTAAACATGAAAAGAACATAAAAGACAACATAATAGTGATGTCATCAGATGCTATGAGGACTCACCAATATTCTTTCCTTGCAAGCCTTGGGAACTCTACCCTTGAAAGCAACTCAATATCCTCAATACCCTACATGTTGTATATATTAGTACGATATGTACAATGTATGGAAACTATCATACCAAACATAAGATATTATCAAGTGGTTAGTCAACAATAAACATAATCATAAGAGATAAAAACTATGCATAACATGGCATATTAAAGCATCATAAATCACATAAGAGTTCATTCTTAACTCAATGTCTTTATTAATTAAACGATCTACATCACAAGCCACCTCCAAGTATACTATTGTAAGGCTAGGGTAGCATCCCATACTACTACCAAAGCTAAGTTCATCTTTTTGGTCATTCTCGACTGTAATCCACTTTCATAATTAAGACCTAAGTTCACCATATCATATGAGTACTATTACCCTAGGCTACCTCAAAATATGCTTGTGCAATGTACATAAAGAAGCCCATAATACCTCACATACTAAGCCCATCTTGAAGTTATCCTTAACATGTTCACCTTCCATAGCATCATCATTACTTAACTTCATTTATCAAGATTCTCTCGTCTTTAGTCTACTTTACTAGGAAAGGAAAATCTAGTACAATCTCATCTTCAATCACTTCTTCCTTAATGACCCTAGGTTAAACCTTGTGCAATGCAATTATGATGCCTCATAACACCATTCAGTCAAGGTATTACCTTTTGATCCTTCCTCTAGTACTTATTAATTTGGAGCCTATCCCCAATATTTATCTTTTGAACACTATGAGATACTCCTTTAAGTATATATAAGGTCCTTTATCATATGGATCCTATGCGATACTTTTAAAGGTATGTCTTGATCCCTTTATAATTATGAACACTACGAAATACTCCTTGGGCATGTCTAAGTTCATTCAGACATTATGAACACTACGAGATACCCATTAGACATGTCTAAGTTCATTATTTGCTTTGAACACTACGAGATCCTTCTCAAGCACGTCTAAGTTCATAGGATATGGAGATATCTACAAGGATACGTTGACTCAACTACGTGAAGGACTCCTGCCTCATGAGACCGACTTGTATAGTCATCACAACTACTAGGTGTGGATCTTCTTTCTACTTGGAGTCCGGACCCTTTCTAGAATATCTGTCTCAATTTGCATATTCATATGGAGTCAAGCATATACTCCAAGGTTTCCTTGTCAAACATTGCTCCACACTTTTCTATCATGGACGGATGGCATTGATAATTTATCCATGCTCAAGTGAATCTATCACTGTTATTCAATCATCCTAAATCTACAGCCAACACAACCAACCTAAGGTTAATTATTCATCAATTCATTCTATCTTCATTCATAGATAGATTATAGGATCTTATAGACTTAGCTTTCTCCTCTCATTGTTCATTACGAGGAAGCATAATCACAATCATCCTCATTATGACTTCACCTCGAAGCCTTACAAACAATGGCCATAGCCCTACCAACGACTACTACATTTATTCCCTCATGATTATTACTGAACTTCATGTTAATATATTCAATTAGTTTATTAAATACAATTCTAGTGATGCATGATCACATAGGTTCAATTACAACGTTCTAGGTCTAGATCATTCTAAATCAATTATATCTTTTCAATTCATATCTAGGTGATTTAGTCATTTTCAAATAGTATTAAATACAATAGAGTTAGGAAGATTAACACAAAACCTTCATCTACCCTCTAATGGCCTAAATTCACCATGATAACTTTTATGTTCAATTACTATAATCACCATAAAAACCTCATGAAAATAGTACATAATCATCGCATTAACATAAGTGAATGTTACCCACTCTATTGGGATCACAATCACACCTTACCCATAATTCAATCACAACCCACTAGATTGGGGTTCTTTGGATTCACAATTGAAGGGAAACTAGAGGCGCTTCATGGATGAAAAAATACATGAACGAATAAGTTTCACATACCTTAGATTAGAGCCTTAATCCAAGCCTGAAGCTTTGTGTATTCATCCTAACCTGCTTCCCCGAACTTCTCTTTTTCTTCTATGGTGTCATGAGAGTTCTAATGTGTGAGAGAGGTTTTGATTTGGAGTGTAGAGTCTAGGAAGGTATTTTATTGTTTTAATGATCATATAATGCCTAAAACTACCTAAACTAACTGCACGTATATGTATGTGGGGTGAAGTTCCCAATTCACCCCTCCACTTTACAGTGACCTACGAGAAAGTGCAAGCTGCATCAACGGATGCCACCTTCAAGGCGTCAACCAAAAGATGGGACGTGCTGTGAAGCCGTCATCTTGGTCAGAGACTCCTCAAATAAGGCTATGTCTGAAACAATAAAGCGTCAACCAATGCCCCCATCAATGGGGGCACTGATCGACCTACGGTCCGTTGGTGCCTCTTGTTGGTGAAGACTGGCTTTTGACAACTTTTCTCATAAGTTGGGTCCCTCTTCAAGGAACCTTAGGTTAGTCCTTGGGTAGTCATGCCCGGACGTTTCCAAACACTACTTACAACATAATGAAACATATTATGGAACGCTAGCACATCTCAAGGCTAACTTTCAAACGTCACCAGACGTTCATGGATGTTCACCTCCTAACTTCCACAAACTCTATATACTTCCTCTGAACACCATAATTGACTATTTTAGGACTTTTAAACCTCATGACACAGGAGTTACGCTCCATTTTGACATATTACATTTTTGGTACCTTACAAATTCACAATAAAGCCCTTCCCATCACTGACATGTCAATATTTTCTGGGATTTTTGAGCCAGTCCTTTCGGAGAGTCTGATGTAGCTTGCCAAAGAGATCTGGAAACTCACAAACAGGTTCCACGAGTCTATCTGCTACTATATTTTTGTACATTCATTTAAACCACATCTAATTGTTTTGATGTTTATATAGACATGGATAGACCAAAAGTAGCCAAAAGAGAAATTTCACCCTGGAAGAGGGCAAAACATATAAAAATTAACAAGGATACAAAAATAGACAAGGCCAAGGCCATAAAACCTGCCACAATAGGTGGAAAGGTAAAACAAAAAGAGAAGGCACCTACACATGAGTCATTGGGGGCCAACTCAGACAATGACAATATCTACGCCACTTACCTCACAATTTCTATGAGTGAGGCTGAGCACTAGGAGCATCAGAATGCAATTTTGGAGCTTGAATATGAGCTACTAAAAGCCCAAAGAGCAGAGCTATGATTAAGCAAGATGAATTATCTATCTAGGATAAGGACCCCTTAGACTACTTCTTCTACTCCAGCTCCATCTTAGCACCATCCTTTGAGCGTCTTCCCCTACGGTCTATGAACAAACTTAAGAGTGAGGAGATGAGAACCATAATAGAGGAGAAGAGACTCTCTACTGATGGGTTGATTGATAGATACTAGGAGATCATGAGCTTCTTAAGGTTACACGATTTCTAGATATTTACAAAGCCCTGTGGCCAATACATTCCAAGATGAGTCATAGAATTAAATAGTGCTCACAGTGCATTGATACCATAGGGGAAGAACACATTAACCAAGTTTAATTTGGTTGACTAAGTGGTTTTCAGAGGTAGAAAGGTATAGTGTGATAGTTACGCCATCAATGCAGTCTTAGAAAGTAATACGAGAAATGAGGATGATTGTTAGTACAAGATCAGGACAACGACGCCGTTATTGGTTTCTTTTATATCATATGGTACTCCCAAATGTCTAGGGTTGGGGCATCTATTTAATAGAAGGACCGCAATGTAGTAGTGAAGTACAAGTTTGGCTTTCACAGTAGTACCATTATGTCATCCTAGAACAAGTCGCTACTTTGCCACACCAAAAAAGTGTGTCTTGGTTGCATCATTTATGAGATGAGGTTGAATATTTGTTTGATTATTTCACAAGGGATGCTTATGAGGGCAATACAACGCCACACTACCCTTCCCTTGCCCGTGTTGTTCACAGAGCTTTGCAGACGGGCTCGGGTACCAAGGGATGGAAAGAAGGATGTGGAAGTGATTCCCACATCTTCCACCAATATTCAAAGAATCAAGACAGAGTAGTTAAAGAATAAAGAAGAGAAGAAGAAGGCAATCCCGATGGACTCTACCCGATTGTGGATAGGGACGCAATACCTATGCATGCACCTTTTCTTACTCCAAGCCCCAGGCCTTTAGGTATTTCTAGTGTTTACCTTTCGATACTCCTGAGTGATCTAATGCTCATGTGCCACCCATATATGGTACTGTTGCAGCTGCCTCGCTACCCCTGCTCACTCATACTGCATTATTATGGATGGGAAAGGGGCCACCAAGGAGGTTACCATAATTCATCCCTCCATCCCGGGCATGATTCAAACAAACCTCATTAATGTTATAAAACCCTTGAGTGTTACCATTAATTATCTTGCGGATAGGATAGTGTAGTGCAAGCGTGGCCAAGGGGCCACCAAGGAGGTGACGACTCTAAAGGCTGCTATTGTTGCAATAAGAATAGACGTGGACCAGTTGAAGTCTATTGATATGTCTATGATTTTTCGGGACGGTGAAAATCCCAAATGGTCCACTTGATCCTAATATGCCCTCTAGCTAACACCGAAGATGATGTTCAGGCTATTCATTTAGCTTATCCTGAGTCTGTGGCGGAGATGGATGAGGATATTCTTGGGGTTGCTAAGGAGTTTTCGTATGAGGGATTTATTGATACTGAAGAGGCCATGATAGATTTAGCTGTACAGCTTCTTTGTGAGATATATCCCTACTGGAGCGGGCACTTCTAAGGTGACTACAGGGGTATGCTAATTCCTTTAATAGGTCTTCAATTTCATAGTTTCATAGGTAATTACCTTGCCTTTCTACATAAAAACACAACCAAATCCGATTCTCGAAGTGTCATAGTACACATTGAAGTCCACAACCTTCATGGGTAAAGTCAAAAGAGGAGCTGACTGTAACACACTAAAATGAACAAAGGTGAACTAGAGCTTCGTGATTGTTTCATGAGTTAATTTTAAGTTAAAGTGAATCATATTAATGTTATTAGGCAGTGTGTGAGATTTTCCGACGTTTGGAGGTCAAACGTTTAAGAACGTCCATGATGTTCGGAAGGTGTGTCTTATAAAGTGTTCATGTGTCTTGATGTGTTTCAGTGAGTTTTATTTGTTCGTTTCATTTGAAATTGATGTGAAATGTACCTTAGACGTAGACTACTATGTTTAATGGTTTAACATTAGGGTAGAACCCCACCTAGGACCCACGAGTGGCCCTAGAAGAGGACCCCATCTTTCGCAAGAAACTGCCAAGCACTAACCAAATGACGGCCACAAGAGACGGACCGTTGGTCAAATGACAGCCCACGAAATTGGGCGTTTATTGTCCATTGAAGGTATTCTAGCCTTAATCAGAAATAAACTAAGTCCCCATCGACGTACTCTCACCAACGGGGTGTCGATGGGTAGACAATCCGTCTTCATGGACTCGTCGATGGTGCCTGTGAAAGCTTCATTTTTCTGCCAAGGCTTGGGGTGTTTGCTAAATTCAACCCAAGTATTTTATGAACCTTGGACTTTTATTTTACAATTTATTAGGTACAACAAAGTGTTTCAAACCGTAAGACCTAATTTTAGACTCATTTTCATAAAACCCAAAACCACTCCCTCTTAAAAGACTCCCTCAAGTCACCATGGAAGTTAGAAGTCAAGAAAGGCTAGAAGGGATTGTTGTTGGACGTTTCATCATAAAAAATCAATGGGTTTTTGTCAAATTCGGGTTTACCCCACAGAAGTAACCGGCATCGTCGTCATATGTTGAAAAAAATGTAGAAAAATTTAAACCTTTTACTTCCTCTACTTGGAGGTTTACATGGACCTCTACCTACACATAATATATATTCATATCGAGTATACATAGACCCTTCATATAAGAAGGTAACATGGCCTTCTACTTTTAGTACACACACACACACACACACACACACACACACAGATTTATATATATATACATACATAAATTATTGAGATAGTCTCAACAATTGTCTCGTCTCATACCATCTAATCGAATGTAACAGTATGGGCATATCCCTTACATCAATTCAACAATACCATGTATAGGTCATATGAAAGTACAATATTCAAATAACAATAAAAGGAATGATAGAGTCAATAAGCTCATAACAACTCAAAAGCTAGAAGATGGCATTTCCCTAGAAAGTTGAGGACCTACCCTACTTGGATTTCCCATTCGTTCCGAGTCGCCAAGGGGCTGCGACTATCACCGGTAAGTTGCGTCGGATCAACATCGGGATTAAAATAAACTGCAAAAGCAACTAAGGAAGAATCCAAGCCTTCAAGCATATTGCCTTCAAAACTCTTCAACGACCGGAACCTAAAATGTTTGGGACAAGGGAAGGAAATGGGGTTAGTACTTCACATGTACTTAGTATGAGATCTTATGAATACACAAGCAAAACATGCTAAAAGGGACTTTTTATCAAAACATACTATTTTACCCCTTTTGGGGGCTTAATGCAAAGTCAAGTAAGTCATATTAATCAATCAAACATGCTTACTATATCAACAAGTAACAGTTATCCCAACACGCTTAGAATCATGATTTACTACAACCCTAACATCAAGGAATAATATCACAAGAATGACTAAGAGTTAAACATATCATAATAAACAAGACAATTAATAACAAGTCCTTATCAAGTCAATAAGTGAAATGACCAAGCAAAGCCCCATAACCGCACTCAATCAAGTATCCTCAACAAGAAAACATGTGTAATGCCCAACTTTACCTATCATGACATTTGGACTTACATTTCATATTATATTATCATGATAAATCAGGGAATATTCATAAATGAACTAATAAACATATAGTTTCAACAATATGACATGGTGATCATATATATACATCATATATATTATCATAACATAAACATATAAGAACATCTTCTTAAGACTCCCCTCAAGACTAAGTAGTGCAATGTCTAGGTAGAGTCCCATACCACTACCTAAACTAAGCTAGATCCCTTAGGTTATCAAAGTTAGAGTTCAAGTCCTTTAATTCGTTTTTACCTTTTGGGAACGTCCTACCCTAACCGACAAATACCACATGAGCAAGTGTGGAATCCGGTGTCATAAGACCCTACACAGAAAGAATGCAGACTACTTGCCAAGGTAGTACCCAACATAAAACATAGCAACTACGTGGATCCATTAGCTAGTATTCCTATGGGGGAAACATAGTTCAAGAACTAGGAGATTTAGTTTGACCCTCTTTATGAGCCATGCATTATGATCTCCAATCTCAAGAGTGATGTAGTGCTCCTACCTTCCCTATATTAGAAGGGACACTCCTCTATCTAGTTCACTCGGTGCTAAGCTAGAGTCCATTTTTGAAATTGTCTTTAAGCCTTTAATTATCAATCATAACTTAATTTAGGACTTAGGTCTTGTCACGACCGAAATCTAGACCCCAAACAAGACCAGCGTCGTTGACCTCTTAGAGGTCGAAGACAAGCCTGCATACGTCATCCTTACTTCATCTAGATTAATTTTTGAGGAAAATTTGAAACTTTTTGTTTCTTTACATACATTTATACATACTACTTAACATCATAAACGTTCACAAATCAACCATCAAATAAAGACATAATCAAATGAAAGAATAAGATCATAATTTTATTAAGCGTATTTTTGCCAAAACGGCACCAATACAAAGTCTGAACAAAAGTGGAAATAAATACTAGTGGAACATGCTCCACTAGCTATAGCCTACATCTAAGCTAGATAATAACAGTAGACATCCTCGAAAGCATGAAGTCCTACCAAGCCTGGGATGAAAGTTGAACGCCTCGATAGCTGCAACGTCAACCTATAAGCTCTAGCGTCCACCTGTTGTTGCACCTAAAATTATAGAAATGTATATGGTTAGTACACACTTGTACTAAGTATGGGTATATGCAAGCACACACCAAGGACATGCATGAGTAAGAATATCTCTTTCCTAACAACATTATTATGGAAAGTCAAGTCAGTGGACTTTCCAAATTGGGATTAGGAAAGTTAGTGAGCTTTCAAAAGTTGGATTAAGAAAGTGATTGAACTTTCCAAATTTTGATTAGTAAAGTCATGACATGAGAGTAACATGCATCATCATAATTATCATATTGCACACATAAAATAACATCTTGCACAGAACACATAACATATTGCATATATCACATAACATTTTTCATATCATTTGCTCATATGCCATGAGACCTTGGAATCATGGACTTGACATCAAGACTTCCCAGAATGAGAGCTCAACATATGGGACCTCTACTAGAGAGCCTTCTTTAGCAAACATAGAGTCTGCTTGATTCATTCTTACGTACTTCATTTTATATCATTCATAAGCTAGTGTGAACACCAGCTATGCCTAGGATGTCGTTTAAGACTTTCATAGGGTTAGCTGTGCAATGATCAAGAATTACCTAGTGTCATTACTTAAGTCTAGCTCGCCTATTGATTATCCTATCCTAACACCTTTAGTATAATTCATTTCATTATGTTTATCATTTGAGGCTGGGAACTTTAACTTTAACCGACATAGATCATGTGAGCATCATGAAATCCAGTGTCTCCCCCACATAGAAAAGAGGTGGAATCACCGGCCAAAGTGACCCAAAACATGCTAGCGTACATAGGAATTTAACCCCGTCAGATCCCTATATTGGTAGTATAGGTTCTAAGACTAGGATATATAAGGAGACCCATACCCGGCAAGCCAGACAGTCTCATCTCATGAGAGTTATGTGAACCTCCGCCCTTCGCAAAAGAAGGCATCAACGCTCATAGCTAGTCTATCAGTTCTCAATATAAAGTTCCATTAAATTCAACTCATACGTCATGGAAGCTAGCTTCTAGGATGAGGACATCATAGCTCAATAACTGTTTTGTCATCTCATCATTAGTATTAATTGTGTTAATTTCAATACTTCCATTCGAGTGTTCATAGAGACTGTTCTATTTATTAACTTTACACTGTCATAGGTGAGTATATTTTGGTAACATTTACTTAGGATCATTTGAGATAGTTCTCATCTTTTACATTATGCTAATATCATGTTGTCACCACATTCATTAACATTAGCACAATTCCTCTTCATAATTACTCACCCCATTTTATGTGAATGTTCATTTCCTCATATGCCAATACACTTGTCCATTTGTGTGTTTCACAGTCTTACTTTCCCTTTCTAGGGTTTCATCATTTCACTACCTAATAATCATTTCATTGTATGCCAATGCACTTGGCAATTTTTTGTGTTTTACGCTCATACTTAACCCTTCTAGGGTTACTTCATTTCATTACATACATCTTAGGTTCACTTATTTCTAAACGTATGCTAGACTTATGGGTCTATACATACAAGCCATAAGGCTTCATTCATCGTTTGTTAAGTGACTCATATCATCCTAATATTATGTAGTACGAGACTTATGTATCTTGTATTTATGACAAGATCTTGTTTTCGATCTAAGTAGGTGGCATTATTCATGAATATTTAATTCACGTTTGACTTATATATCAATACTGAAATTTGGGCAAGGGAACCCAAGTTCGAATCCCTTAGACAGCACTTACATTTTCCCTTGATTTTATTTTTAGTCCTAATGACATTGGGACCCTAGATCGAGCCCCAACATCAATATTTCTTTTTAGTTCCTTTTCTTTAGAAACTCTCTCCGAATGACGAGGGGTTGTGGGTTCGAACCCCCACAACCCCCTTTTATTTTCCTATTTATTTTCTTTGTCTATTTAGCATTAACCAGGAGGTTGTGGGATCAAACCCCCACATCCTCTCTTTATTTTTTCTTTTCTTAATTTGGGACGGAGAGGTTGTGGGGTCGAACCCCCACAACCTTTCTTATTTTAATTTCACTAAAATGTTGAGTCTCTCTGCGTTGGCAGTAAGGTTGTGGGATCGATCCCCCACAACCTCCCTTTATTTTCTTTCTTATTTTCCATTTCTCCTTAACTCTCCTTCACACCCTTGAGGTCGTAGTTTCAATTCCCACGCCTCACATTTCCTTTCTTTTAATTTTCCTTTACTTCACTCGCAACCTGGAGGTCGTGGGTTTGATTCCCACGCCTCCCATTTTATTTTACTAATTTTTGTACTCTACATTTTCAGCCAGCATACCCCATATTGATTCCCCATGACCCCATTTCTTTTCTTGCAATTTCAAGGCATTACACGGGTGAGGTCACATGTTTGAACCCTGGTGGCCTCATCCCTTTACACTCAATTAAATTTCCATATTTATTCCTCTACATTTAGCCTAAACTAAACTTGTAAGTTTGCTGGAAATTTAGTCACTTTTAGCTTATTTTCACAAACATTTTCACTTGAAATCTTAGGGAATTCATAGATTATTTTTACAAACATTTTCACCAAGTGAAAATCAGCCACACTTCCATTTTAATGAACATCAGGATTTACATAGGTTTATGCACGTAAAATGACAACCAAGACATTATCAAATTGAAGCCTTAATCCGAGAACCTCATTCATTATAACATATTTGCACACGGACACACTTGCACATTATTTCGAATACATGGTTGTCTTTCATACGATTTCAAGCACACAAACATAATCATATTCATCACGAAAACATAACATATACCTAAATCTACCAGCATTCATACCCAACCTACGATTCATTGGGAGCTAGTGACAGGGGCATGCAAAAGGGGAAACGATCCTAGTTTTTGGATGAATAATATGAACCTTAAGGGGTTTCTTGGGAAAGGGACCAAGACATAAGAAAACCCCAACCTTTTTGACTTTAAAATCTTGAATTGATGCCCAAGAACTTCACCCAAGAACACGTGTAAGCCTCCTCAATATCAACTCCACTCGAATGACAACCTCCCTTAGCCTAGTGTGCGATTAACATTTGTTTTATTGTGATTTCGTGTGAGTTCTTCAAGTGTGAAGAACTTGGTTTATTTTTTTCTTATTTTTTATTTTATTTTGTTAGATAAAATACATGAGAAAGAATAAGAGAGATTGAGTGTGAGAGTGGAGAGATAAATGTGAGAGAGTGGGAGTTGTAGGAGGCTTGGGAGTCTAGTTTTAGGACTTCATCAATTTTTTATAAAAATATGACTTCTATTTTATTTTAAATAAGATAATGAATAAGAAATATTAATTATTTACATTCATTCAATAGTTTAAATAAAATCACTCTAATTCATTGCTTCCACCTAGGTTCGAACCCGGGTGGAGCAAGACTTCACATCATGAGCCTATTTTCGGCCTCCTCTCCCAAAATTTCCCTTCCACCTTATTAATTAGATAATGAATTACATATTTAGGGTAATTACGATACTACCCTTAGCCTGGAAAAAGACTATTTTACCTCTAGACCCTTCAAACCTAGATTTCCCCTTTTTAAGTCTGGTAAAGACTCCTTCGAGTAAATATTCGTATTCAAGAGCCCTACATGGTTGGACCCGACCTTTACAAGATCAAATAACTCCCCAAGTTAGATGGATTTGCTGTATCAAGGGTTTAGAGGTCTGACTCTACGCGCATCAGTCTGTGTGAACCCTGGTCTAATCATAGGCATTCTTGACATATTAAGCATTTGTTATCTTATCCATTTTTAAGGTTGTTACATGTCTATCCTTTGTATAATCATCATCATCAACAACTCAATAAGAATTGTATGAGTTTAAGTCCTTTCATCGCGATTCATATAAGTGAGGTTAACACCTTATCATTTCATAACAATTTAAGGCACATTGATAGTTTTAATGATTCTTATAGCACATAAACCTTAACCAACCTCACAACATGGTCAAGACATTTCAATTCAACATCATACCACCCTATAATCCTAATATAGGGCGTACACAAATGTAATATCATGGTTTAGCAACAATTAATCACAATTGGAAGTAAAGATATAGATTCTAAGACTTACCAATTCTTTCTCATAGTCTATCATCAAGGTTTTACCATCAACCCATAAGTCAACCCAACTTGGAGTTTAACATCATAGAACAATGACATTCAATATAATAACAAGGCCCATTTGAATCTCCATAACACAATGCATCTTTAGATAACAACTTGAGACAAGATACATAGGCTAATTTCACATAATAAGTCACAACCTAATAACATCTCAAGAAATAGAATGATAGACCTATAATTCATATTAATTCAACCATAATAGCACTATATGATAGTAATCTAATCAACAACCAACTCAATTGAATGATCAACATAAAACATAAGTCAAGATCACTACCTATGGTTAGGGATAGAGGATCATGTTCTTCAATTTGACCAAACCATCAACAATTATCATAAACAAGTTGAATACATGTAAACATACTCAATATAACCCTAAGAATTCACTAACAACTCAATCCATAACTTCAATTACGTAATTGAATGAAACCCATGATAAAACTCAATATTTTGAAATCCATTTTGAAGGAACCCTTTGAGGAAAAGATCTCAAAGGTGAATAGAACCCATACCTTAATGTTTCCCAACAATTTGATGAAGAATCCACCCTTTTCCATCCCCCAAACCCTAGTTCTTGCTACCCTTCATTGGTGAGTTCTTGTAGAGAGAAAAATAAGAGAGAAGGAAGAGAGTTTATTCTGAGAGATGTCTTTAGATTAATGAGTGTTAATGGTATTTATTGAGGGGCTTAATTAAATTAATTAGTTTTCCCTTAAATACTAACTAAACCCTAAACCATTTATTTAATTTAAATGAAATCATTAAAATCCATCAGTGAAATTCGACCCTCACTGACGAGACCCCGTCGACGGTCTCCGGTGGGTCGATGGACACCCCCCTTCTGTCCTACACTTCCGTCGTTTCTATCAGAGACTTTGCAGGCGAGGGCTTCCTTTAGTGTTTCTAGGTATGGGATGACGGTGGCCTCGATGCCCCCTCGAGTCAATGACGCCCCGTCATCCATTTCCGTCGAGTGTAACAATAGCTAGGTAAACAAGGGCCTTCACAAATATTTCTAAGTGAGGGAACATGGTGACTTTCAACGCCCCGTCGAGCCACTTATAGACCGTCATCTGCCCCTACGATGCACACTGCCAGTCAGTGTTGCATCAATCTGCATGGGTTCTCCTCAAGGGCCCTTACTTTGTCCTTGGGTTGTCGTACCCAGACATTTCAATCATGAAACAACTCAAACACCCATTATCTTCCTTCCACCCATTTTCAAACATTTCCGACTTCTAAAATTTAGAAAAAAGGCTAAGGCACACTAATATCTTTTTGAACCAACTTCCCGGACGTCTTTGGACATTTTGGTTCTTAAACCTTATAAATGACCTATATTTATTTAAAATGGACTTAGAAACAGCGTTTAGACTTTATTGCACCTACATTAGATTTTACCATGAGTCTTGGATTTTCAAGGTGTTACAGTTTTCTTAAATGTGAGGTATGGTAGTCATCCTTGAACCCTCTTCCATTCAATGAGTCATTCTAAAAGATTTTCAAAAAGAGTTTTCAAACTCTATCTTCTTCTAGTTTTGATTCTAAGCATGGCTTCATGTAAAAGTGGTTTAATGTTCAAATATGTCAATTATAGTATTTATTGATGATTTTAATGTCAAAACCCTAATGAATTCATGCTTATGCATATTTCAAACTTCTAGCTCAATAAATGGGCCAAATGAACATGTTTATGTAGGGTATGGAATTTTGTTTTCTTTATGTTGTTATTATGTTTTAGCTACTGCCTTCAAGGACATATTATGATGAAATATTGAGTAATTGGTTATAAATTGTGATGTATTTGTTATATGATGAATTGCTTATATTGTATAATGCTTATTATAAATTGCTTTAGAGTGGTATAGTCCACCTTCTTGGTGGCGGTTTTTACTTGATATATTTGGTGTGTATTGTGAGTATGGATTTGAAGGCCTAATGTGTGAAAATATGTGATAATGAAGATCGTTCTTGTTGATATGTGTTGTGAAGCTTGAATTGTATGTCTTACTTAGATTATGCCTAATTGAAGTAAGTGTATATGTTAAGCATGCTAGTGTATGAGAAATGATAAATGAAGGTGTAAGCATGACTAGAATTCAATGTTATGAAAGTGATGATTTATGTGAAAAGTATGCTCACACACTCACACTTTGAATGAATTAATAAATGAGGCTAAAGAATGTATATTAATAGAGAAGTTTTGGGGTGAGCACTCATTGTGAGTTGAGATGAAGTGTTCAGTAGCAACCTCAGTACTCACAGATCTTTCCAATGTAGGTTGGAGGATGGATACCCATTGTGAGTTGAGATAGGATGTACCAATGTTATCCTTGACCTTTAGTAATGAATGTTTAAGACTCCGTGGGGAATATTATGATTAGCACTGAGAGGATATGCACAAGGGAGGGTGCACATTGTGAGTAGAGATATTGTACATAATGTACCTCTTGACATCAGTACTCCCTGTTAGTACAGAGCGAGTTACTTAAGCAATATTCTTATCCCTTAATTATGTGCCCGCATAGGTGTAGCTATTGGACAAAGTCATGTAAAAGCTAAAAGAAAGACCCCACCCTAGTCAAGTGGAGGGACCCTCATTTGATAAGGGTAGTATCGGGATTCAATGTCTAGCTCTATGGTCTATGTCAGTTCAATCTATTCCCCACGAAATAATGAAAGAACTAAGTCTCCTAAAAGAATGTACTACTTAGGATAGGTGGTGGTATGAGTCGCTATCTATCCATTTCACTAAGTAGACCTTTCAAAATGTGAGTCTTGGTGTGTTTTATATGAAGTGTATGAACTAAGTATCCTAGAAGAACTTACTACTTAGGTAGGTGGTGGTATGGGACGCTATCTATCCGTTATGCTAAGTAGACCTTCCGAAAGGGGAGTCTTGGTGTGTTCTATCATGTGTTATAAATGAAGTTAGATAACTTAAGGTCTTACGTTAAGAAAGTATGTAAAAATAAGTTTTATGTTAAGAAGTTAGAAGTGAGTAATGTTGGGTGCTTAATCCAAGGGAATCCTCAAGGAGCACTAAGTAGGAGTAGTAGTATGGGATGCTACCCTCACATTGCACTTAGTGTAACTTATAGGTCCTATTGGTGAAGGGTACTTAAATGAAATACTTGTTGTATGATGTGTCTCAAATGTTTAGCCAAGAGTGTGATTCCCGGAGTAGGTAAGCGTATGGTTGGTAGTCTTAAGGATCACTTTGGTTTGTCTTGAAAGGGGTGTATGGGTATTCCCTTCTTGTGTTACCTTTGGGAGTCATAGGATAACTTGATTAGGGAAACCTCTCAGGAAACGAGTTCACATTTCTTGTAATCAAGTATTCTCTGTAATGCTATTCTATGTTTTATTGTTATAATTTCTAATGATAACGTAGTGTGTATTTTTCTTCTAAAATTGTGAGATTCCTACTTTATGTTCTAAATGATGATTCTTATACTATTTCAACTCTTAAATCATGAATGTTTTAATTATTTGGCATAAAAGCTTATTTTTTATTAAAATATCTTTTTTTGGATGTTTTTGCATATGCGATACTTAGTACATTATTTGTACTAACCCTATACAAGCCTATACTAAATAAGTATAGGTTGGAGGCGTTTGAAGACTAAAAGACAAGTGCGCAGAAGATTCTCTCAAGATTAAGTATGTCCTCATATATTCGAGGCATAGTCGTATTTCTTCGTTTCTATTCTAAAGACTTATTATGTATATTTTATTTAATGTAAGGGGTTGTGTCCCTAAGATATTTATATTGTGTCTTTTAGTTGGCTTTTGTACACGAGATCAAATCCTTAGCTTTTATGAAATACGTTTTCTTTATTAATTTATTCGTGAAATTTTTTAATTTTGCACTACTTTTTATTTCTTATGTAACAAATGATAGCTAAGGCTTGTACAAGACCTCTGAAGAGTCAAGTGCGCAATTGTTTGACCCATGGGTTCTCCCTAACTTCTAGGGAGTACTTTCAGGTCATTACAAACCTGCTATAAGAGCATAAGTTTATGAGAAATAGTTTAGGGTCTAAAAGTCTTACAATCCATGTCTATTAGAGTCTTGGTCATTGGTGTGATTCGCGACACATCCATGGACAAGAGGCTATAGGAAGATAGAGTTTCACATTCTTCATTACTGTTGAATAGTGTCATAGAAGTTAACTCCATAAGATATGTATCTTATGTTCCCTTGTCCTGTGTTTTCTAGGTGTGATTGCTTGGAAAGGGAGATGTTTCCAAGTTTGAGGGAGAGAAAAGTGAGTTTTGATGCTTATGACGGTTTTGTGACAAGAAGAGTGGATGTGAAGGTTTGTTTTGACAATTTTGATGTGATGTCATTTATGGCTATGTGTGACTTATGAATTGGAAGTATTATGATGTAAAATATTACGATGGTGTAATTCTAAGCACGATAAGATTTAGAATGGTTGAATGAAGTCCTTCTTGTGGAAAAATGAGATATCTTATAGTTGTGTGAAATGATAGTAGAACAAAGGTGTAAGTTTGAGGAGTATTGAAAGAATGTGGTAATGTTGTTAGAAAGAAGGAGTTTTCATTCAATGAGTTAAGGTATGAGGTGCCTAAGAGTTAACTGAAGTTATAACTAAGCGAGTTTATCTAAGATTGAATCCTAAAAGGAAAGTGTTATGTTTGACTTGTGAGGTTGATTTTTAGTCTTGATGAGCATGGGTTGAGGGTAGTGCGAGTTCCTATATTGTGAGAGGAATAATGGTAATTATAAGAGTGATACCTTGAATATGGATCTACCCTAAGTGGGGGAGAATGAGTTGAGTAGAAGGGTAGTTGATATCCTTATCTTTTCTTCTATACTTAATCAAATTTGAGACCAAAATACTTGGTAGTTCGGTAATGATTAAGATCTTTGCATATTAGCATGAGTTGAATTTCTCTTTATGTTATGAGTGCCTTTGATGGTATAAGGTTTTGTATGCTCTTTATTATATCATGATAACATTGGGAGAATTATTAGTTAACCTATATTCGTCATCTTAAGTGTAGATATGACATTAATGAATTGCTTTAAATTTGTTTTTATCATGTTATAATGTAAGTTAGTATGGTTTTGTATTTCATATGATCATGGTTTTCTGGTGAATTACTCAACGAATGGATTTTATAAATTTTTGCATGTTTCACAGTGTTACAGTGATGGTCACTGCAAATTTTTTGAATTTTGAAAAAAATTTCCTTGTCTTTTATTGAAGTTTCAATGTGTGTAAAGGTGATGTATATGATCATATTTAATTTTGGAGAATGTAGTTTCTTTATAAAAGAAGGAAAAGGGTGCATTTTGAATTTTGTGTTGTTGTGCAAAACTTTCTTATGTTGCAAAGTGTGTGAAATTGTGAATTTGTGCTCCTTGTTAGTTGGTTCTTTGATTGTGAATATTTTACCATTATTGTGATGTTTTATTTGTTTCTAATGGAGTCCTTTATGGTCTTAAAGTTTTAGTGTCATTCAAAGACGAATGTTATTCCAAGTGGGGGAGAATGAACACCCTAAAACGAACAAAGGCGATCTAGATTTTCGTGATTGTTTCATGAATTATTTTAAGTTAGAATGAGTTATATTGATGTTCTTAGTCAGTGTGTTATGTTTACGTTTGGAGGTCAAACGTCTAAGAACCTCCATGACGTTCGAAAGGTGTGTCTTAGAAAGTGTTCATGCGTCTTGATGTGTTTGAGTGAGTTTTACTTGTTCGTTTTAATAAAAATTGATGTGGGATGTTTGTAAGACCTGTAATATTATGTTTATTGGTGTAAATTATGGGTACGACCCCTCCTAGTACCCACGAGGGGCCCTAGAAGAGGACCCCATCTTTTGGCAAGAAGCTGGCAAGCAATGACCAAACGATGGCCACAAGGGACGGATCGTTGGTCAAACGATAGTCTGCGAACTTGGGAGTTGATTTTCCATTAAATATAGGATATCATGAACCAGGAATAAATTAAGTCCCCATCGACGTACCCCCACCAACGGGCATCGATGGGCAGACGGTTCGTCTTTATGGACTCGTCGATGGTTCTTGTGAAAGCTGCATTTTTCTTCCAAGACTTGGACATTTATTTTAGGGTTTATTAGGTATATTAAAGTTTTTCAAACCCTAATACCTAATTTTAGACTCCATTTCCTAAAACCCAAAGCCCCCCCCCCCCTCTTAAAAGACACTCTCAAGTCACCTGGAAGTTAGAAGTCAAGAAGGGTTAGAAGGGGCTGTTGGTGGACTTTTTTTCATCAAAAATCAATGGGGTTTCTTCAATGTGAGTTATGGTAGTCATCCTTGAACCGTCTTTCATTCAAGGAGTCATTTCGAAAAGATTTTCAAAAGGGTTTTCAAACTCTATCTTCTTCTAGTTTTGATTCTAAGCATGGTTCTTCATATAAAAGTGATTTAATGATTCAAATATGTTATTTCTAGTATTAATTGATGATTTTAATGTCAAAACCCTAATGAACTCATTCTTATGCATATTTCCAACTTCTAGCTCAATAAATGGGTATCATGAATATGTTTGTTTAAGGTATGAACTTTGGTTTCATTATGTTGTTATTATGTTTTAGTTACTGCCTTAAGGGCCATATTATGATGAAATATTGAGAAATTGGTTGTAGGTGGTGATGGCTTGGTTAAATGGCGAGTTACTTATTTGTATAATTCTGATTATGAAGTGCACTTGGGTGGTATGGTCCACCTTCTTGGTGGCGGTAGTTACATGATGTTTTTGGATATATTTGGTTTGTTTTGTAAGTATGGATGTGAAGGCCTAATGTGTGAAATGAAGTGATACTGAAGAAGGTTCCTGTTGATTTGTGCTGTGAAGCTTGAATTGTATGTCTTACTTAGATTATGCCTAATTGAATTAAGTGTATAAGTTAACCATTCTAGTGTATGAGAAATGATAAAGGAAGTTGTAAGCATGCCCTGAATTCAATTTTATGAAAAGTGATGATTTATGTGAAAGGTTTTCTCACATGTACTCACACACACACACTCTGAATGAATGAATGAACGAATGAATAAAGTTACAGAATGTGAATGAAAAGGGGAGTTTTGGGGTGAGCAGTCTTTGTGATTGAGATGAAGTGTTTAGTAGCACCATCACTACTCCGAAGAGCTTTGTAATGTAGGTTGGAGGATGGATACCCATAGTGAGTTGAGATGGGATGTCCAAAAGTTATTCTTGACCTTTAGTTATGAATGTTTAAGACTCCGTGGGGGAAATTATTCTTAGCACCGAGAGTATATGAACAAGGGGTGGTGCACATTGTGAGTAGAGATGTCGTCGTACCCAATATACCTCTTGAGATCAGTAATCTCTGTTACTAGCGAGCGAGTTACTTAGTAGCATCTCCTTATTCCTTACCTATGCGCCCACATAGGTGTCACTATTGGACAAAGCCATGTAAAAGCTATGAGAAAGACCCCAATCTAATCAAGTGGGGGGACATTCATCTGATAAGGGCAGTATCGAGATTCCATCTCTATCTCTCATTGTCTATATAGGTTAAAGATATTACCCATAAAAGAATGATAGAACCATGCTTTCTAAAAGAATGTACTACTTAGGGTAGGTGGTGATATGACACACTGTCTATCCATTTCACTAAGTAGACCTTGCAAAATGGGAGGTCTGGTGTGTTTTATATGAGATGTATAAACTATGTTACCTAAAAGAACGTGATACTTAGGGTAGGTGGTGGTATGGGACATTATATATCCATTGCACTAAGTAGACCTTTCGAAAGGAGAGTCTTGGTGTGTTCTATGAGTTAAGTGATTTGGACTTAATGCTTATGAATTCTAGTGTAGTTTTCTATGGGCTATTGATTGATGTAATAATTTTGTTGAATTAATATCTAGGTTTTCTTATATTGATGAATTTATATTGAATTGACCTAGTTTCATTGATTATCATAGCTTTGATATTGAATTATTGGTTATGGCCATGGGTAAGGTCCTTATGGTATTGAATTCGATGGTTTCGCATTGGATTGAAGTGTTGAGGATGTGTTTGTGGTAACCTACCCTAATTCCCTTTATTTTATGTTAGACTACAATTATGTTGTGATTGGTATGGTCCACTTATGGTGGCGGTATTATGTGACTTACTTGCAATTGATGTGACCTTGTCGGCGTTACTTTATGTAATATGTTGATCATGGCCTTGTCAACACTACTTGAATTATTATGATGACTTGTGTAGTTGATTATGTGCAGTTGGATAATATCTATCTATATGATAAATATTGTGAAAGTATATTTGTTCTTCTATTGATGCCATTTAGGAGATGATGTTAGATCATGACTATGTCATTATGTGTATAGTCTTAGGGTTGATGCATGGTTATTCTTACTTGACTATATGAGTGTATGATGTTTATATTTATGATGATATGGTAGTGTATAGGATTACTTAAAGATTATAATGGTTGTTTCTATGTGCTTCTAGAATGACATGTTATATGTGTTAAAGTTAAGTATGTTGTGTCTTGTCTTGGTTGACTTGTATGTATGAATGTGCATATCAGATGTCTTGACTTAGGATGCTAAAGCCTCTTAGTATTGTATGTATGAATGACATGTGACCTTAAATGATATTAATAGAGTCTTTTATGTGAAACCTTGAACCTAATGGTAAGGTTATTAATGTTGAAGTGGAAAGGCGTAATGGTATCCTTCATGTAAGGGAATGACAGACTTAAGGTTGGTTGGCTGGAACGACATCATATCCATCCTTAGGAAAGTAACTATGAGCTTCTTTTTGCCATTGTAAGGTAGCCCTAGTGGACCTCTTTTGTAGGGTAAATGTGAATGGGTTATGAACTTGACATGCAACCCCTTTATATGAACCTTTAATGTGAATAACTCTATGAGAACAAAGGCTAGCACCGAGTGAGTATGGTTAGAGGAGTAGCTATAGTTAAAGAATGAGGCAAGAGTACAAAGCACAACCTTCACATTCCTTAAACATGTGCCTACATGGGATGTGTGTAAGTTCTACCATTGGCAAGCAGAACACGCTCATTAGAGTAGGTTAGACCTCCAAATTCCATGGTTTGCTACCATGGTCTATGTTGGTTATTGCCTATTATCATCATATGGGATATCTTCTAGCATTAAATAAGTTATATGAGGTTTAGGTGGTGGTATGGGACACAATCTAGAAATTGCACAATAGGCTTTGAAGGTTTTAGTTAGAGTCCCTAGGTCTTGTCCAAGACCATTATTTGAATGTCCTTATGTGATGAATGATTCTTAAATGAACTAATAAATGTAATGACTTTATGTTAAGAGAGTATGTTAAATGAATAAATACTTACCTAGAATAGTTAAAGGGTTTTCTAGTTAAGGTGTGAAGGGGGAATAAGAATGATCACTTCGTATGTTACCAAGATAAGTCTTAAGAAGGACTCTAGTTAGGGAAGATGTTGACTATGTGGACATGATCTAAACCTTAGGTAATCTTAAGGATTATGTAAGTTGTCTTGAAGTTATCTTCTTGATTTACATAAGTAAGTCTTTTGATAGCCTTGTTAAGGAAAATGTCATATTATACATGTTATGTGTTTTGGTGTCTTGTACGTGTGTATGTGTCTCATTATGAGTAGTCTTAAGGACCATTTAGGCATGCTTAGAATAATTAAATGTCATACAATGTCAAAAATTCATTAAATTGATTAAGTGTTATCTTATGTTTTTCTATGATGTTAAATGTTATTCTTATGATTATGATATGATATTTAAGTGAAAAGATGCATATTTTTAATAAATGTCCTTTTTCATGATTTATTCATTATGCCATACTTAGTACATGTGGTTGTACTAATTCCATGCTTTTATCTATCACTATAGTGGTTGGTAGGTTAGGAGCATTTGGGAAGCAAGACTTGGATCATAGCATCATTCAAGTGAAGTTGAAATATGTCCTAATTCGACTCGAGGGCATAAATGTCTTCTATGTCTTTTATTTCAACCTATTGTAATAGACTAAGTATATCCATATTTGATGTATGGGTTGTGTCCCAAGTATTCTCGTGTCTAACCTTTGATGAGATTGAGACTTAGTATTTCTTTTGACTTTTATATGAAAGAGTTTTTAAAGACTTATAGAATGTTTATGAAAAGTTTTACTCCCGCACAACTTTTCAGTTGTTAGATGCGATGAACGATATGGAAGGGTTTGTACAAGACCTCCGAGAGGTCAAGTATGCCGGTTGCAAATTCGATATTGGCCCTAACTTCTAGGGTGTGGTTTCGAGATGTGTCAAGACCCGAAAGTAACCCCTAGAATCTAGGGAGAACCCTTGGATCATTAACGGGGTTTACTTGACCCTTAAGGGTCTTGTATAAGCCCGTTAACTATCGTTCATTACATAAGACATGAAAAGTAATACAAAATTTAACACTTGTCTGGAATGAATAAAATAAAAGAAATCTTTCATAAATACTTAAAGAAATTTATCGTCACAAGCCAATTTAAGACACGACATAAAATCTTAGGGACACGACCCTTTACATTGTAAGAAAATACATAATAAGTCTTAATAATAAAACTAGGAAACATAGACTGTATCCTCGAATAAATGAGGACATACCGAATCTTGAGAGAGTAGCTTACCCAAGCTTCACCTTCAAATCTTCCAAAAGCCTTCAACCTATACTTATATAGTATAAAAAAGTATGGGGTTAGTACAAAACAATGTACTAAGTATGGCATATGCAAAAACATACAAAAAGGGACATTTTAGTAAGAACACATTTTCATGCAAATTAAGTAAAACATTCATGAATATAGAAGTAAAAGAATATAAGAAACATCATCTAACACTTAGATAAGGATTTCCAAAATTATAAACCAAAGGACATACTTACAATAAAGTAACAAAAATATTACAGTGGACTCTTATAGCTTTACAGTGAACTATTTTTGACTCTAAAAATAGTGAACTTCCATGGTATTGCCAATGCGGAAGTGAACTAATTTTCGTAAGAGTTTCCCTAACAAAGGTCATCTGAAGACTCACTAAGGTAAGAAAGTACACATATGCCTCCTTCAATACACACCAAAGAGATCCTCAAGACTACCTACTTTTTTGCGTACTCACCTCGGGAGAACAAGCCCCCACTCAATCTCATGACTATAGAAGAACACCCGAACAACACAACAAGACTTCCCTTTTGTAGATAGCGTCCCAGACCACCACCTACCATAAGTAGTACACTCATTTAGAAGGCTTGTCACCAAGACTTCTTTTTTAGAAGGTCCTACCTAGTGCAATGGATAGATACCCATACCACCACCTATCCTAAGTAGCATGTTCTTTTAGGAGACTCATTTCATTTAATTCATACATTACTGAAAAAGACTCCCCTTTTTTAATGCCTACTTAGTGCAATGGATATATATCGTTCCATTCCACTACCTACCCTAAGTATCATACTCCTTTCAGAAGACTTAGCACATTCATTACTTATCTGGGAGTTATCTTAACCGAAATAGACCATGAGATCTAGACATGGAATCCTGATATTAACCCCTATCATATGTTTGATCATCACTTGCCTAGATTAAGATCATTCTCTTAGCTTTTACATGGCTTTGACAATAGCTACACCTATGTGGGAGCATATATAAGGGATAAAGAGATTGCTACTAAGTAACTCATTTTCTACTAACGAGGAGTACTCATCTAAAGAGGTATATTGGAATACAATATCTTAACTCACGAAGTGTAACCACATCTTCTTCATATCCTCTCGGGTCTATATATATCCCACGAATTCTACACATTATGTAGTAGAGTTTAAGGATAAGTAGTGAACACCACATCTCAACTCACGAAGGTCATTCATCCTACGACCTATCGTAGAAAGCTCTTAGGATGTAGTGAGGTTTCTACTAAACACTTCATCTCAACTCACAAAGAGTGTCAACCTCAAAACTCCTCTATTTACTTAACGTAGTTTCATTCATTCATTTAAGTGAGTGCGTGTGTATGTACATGTGAGAACACCTTGCACATAAACATCATTTCATTTACATTTAACTTCTTCATATGCTTTAGACCTTTATTAACCAAATCACACACCTTACATGCTTCTCATAATCATATACTTTATTTTAGCATAATCTAAGTCAAACATGCAATTCAAGCTTCATAGTACATAACACAAGAACCATCTTCATTATCACTTGATTTCACTTATTAGGCCATAAAAGCCACACTCATAATACATACTAAGTATAATCAATTTCGTGAAGTAAACACCTCCCCGAAGAAGGTGGACCATACCATTCAAGAGCATTTCATAATTAAATGTTAAACAATATAACCAACTTACCCTTTAATCCTAGATTCCATCACCTATATCATTTTTATTGAATATTTCATCATAATTATCCCTTAGGGCAGTAGCTAAACATCAATAACAACATAAGTAAACAAAAGTTCAAATACTACAAAACTAAGTTCATTTAACCCATTTATGAAGCCAACATTTGATGAAAAGCTTTAAAATTATTTTATTGAGGTTTTAACCTTAAAATAACCAAACAACATCCGATACATCATCATTAATTCATTCAAACGTTTTCATGAAAGACCCATAATTAGAATTGAAGATAGAAGAAACTAGGTTTGTAAAACCTTTTTGAAAATACATAAGAAGGGACTCCTTGTATGGACGAGAGTTTAAAAAAGGATACCATACCTTATATAATAGAAATACCAATGATAAAAAATGAAGAACTTGACCACCAACACCCCTCCTAGCTCTTCTTGACTTCTAGCTTCAAAAGAGACTTGAGAGAGAGTGTTAAGGGAGAGGGGTTTTGGGTTTTAGGAAATGAGGTCTAAAATTAGGTCTTAGGGGTTGAAATACTTTAACATACCTAATATACCCTAAAATAAACGTCCTAGGATCATAAAATACTTGGGGTGAATTTACCAAACACCCCAAGACTTGGCAAAAAACTACCGCTTTTCACAGGCCCATTGACGACTCACAAAAGACGGATCATTTGTCAACTAACGCCCCATTGGTGAGGGTTCGTTGTTTGGATATGCAACCCTCAAACCCTGAAGACCTGCAGTTCCAATCGACGGACCAAGTCGACGTTCCGTCGATTGGTCAACTGGCCGTCGACTGGTCCCGTTCGTTGACACTTCCAAGAAGTTTTGGACCAGTGTCTTGGGCCCTTTTCTGGGGCCCCTTGTGGGTCCTAGGTGGGGTAGTACCCAGACGTTAAACCCCTAAACGTAGTTTTCTAGGTTTTAGGAACATCCCATATCAATTTTAATTAAATGAACACGTAAAACTCACTCAAACACATCAAGACCAAAAGCACTTTCTAAGGCACACCTTCCGAATGTCGTGGATATTCTTGGTCGTTTGACCTCAAAACTTAAGAACACTTCACAAAACTTCACACACTGCCTAAGAATACTAATGTAACTCATTTTAACACAAAATTAACTCAATAAACAATCACGATGCTGTAGTTAACCTTAGTTCGTCTTAGGGGTTTTCAGGATGTGACAAACCCCGTACTTTTCTATAATAATTAAGTATAGGTTGGAGGAGTTTTAAGAATATAAGACAAGTTTGGGATAAAATCTCTCAAGACTAATGATGTCCTCATATATTCGAGGCATAGTCGTATTTCTTAGTTTCTATTCTAAAGACTTATTATATATTTTTCATTTAATGTAAAGGGTTCTGTCCCTAAGATATTTATATCGTGTGTTTAAGTTAGCTTGTGTAGACGAGATCAAATCCTTTAGATTTTATGAAAGATGTTTGATTTATTAATTTATTCATGAAAAGTTTTAATACAACCCTACTTTTCAAGTCTAATGTAATGAATGATAGCTAAAGCTTGTACAAGACCTCCGAAGGGTCAAGTACGCAATTGTTTCGAACCATTAGTTCTCCTTAACTTCTAGGGGTACTTTCGGGTCATTATACTGATGTTAACAAGTCCTTGAGATTTTGAAATCTTTCCACACACTAATAAGACCAGTAGAAACTCACACTCTTTAGATTCCAACTAGTAAAGGAGATACAATGGTAGAGAAGTGGTAAATAATTATAGGTAATAGCCTGCAATTCCCACAAAACTCCGAATCTCAATAATCTTCATAGGTCTATTCGAACCCCTCTCTATATCAACCATGTATAGATCTACCACAATACCCTCCTTAGAAACCACATATCCAAAAATTCCATAGAATCAATAGAAACTCACTTTTAAAACTTGGCATTAAGCTTATCTTCCATCAATATTGGAACTAAAGTGCCCTAATCTTTAACTGGTGATAACCAGATCTCAAATTATTTTTTTAAAATAGAGATGCACCCTAAATTTGATCAAAAAAATCATTAATACGAGGAAGAGAATATTTGTTGAATAGTCAGTACACATTTTCATTGATTCATCCTTCATCTTCACAAACAACACAATAGCACCCCAAAGGAAAAACACTAGGTATAATAAGCCCCTTACCCAACAAATACGACCACTAATCTTCCTATTTATTACACTGAGCTGGAGCCATACGATAAGGAGGAATAGGGTGGTCTTTTTTCCCAATCAAAGTCAATAGCAAAGTCAATATCACTATCCGGAGGAACACCTGAAAGATCAGTATGGAACACATCTACAAAATCTCAAACCATTGGCATAGAACCTATGGGAGGTAAACCAACATTAGTATTTTGAATAAATGCCAAGTAGGACAAATTTTCTCTATCAACGCATCTCTAAGCTGAAATGAAGGATATAACCTTGCTAGGGTAAGAACCACTCGCACCCATCCACTCAACTCTCGGGACAATCGGTATTGGTAAGGTCGTAGTCTTAGCATAACAGTCAAGAAGAGTATGATGCGGAGAAAGCCAATCCATACCCAAGATAATGTCGAAGTCTACCATCCCCAAAATAATTAGGTCTACCGAAGTATCATACCCAACTAAAGAAACAAGATAGGATCATAAAACTTGATCCACCACTAAAGATTCATGCACTTGTGTTAGAACATTAGGCACACTCATGCAAGGAGACAACATATTATACCTACAAGAAAAAATAGTTCGACACATAGGAGAAAGTAGAACCTAGATCAATAATACAGATAAATGGATATGGAAAACTTAAATGGTACTTATGATCAGAGAATAAGAAGTACCAGTCATGCCTCCCATTAAAAGCATAACATTAGCGATCTCAATCACCTACAATCTAAGTAGATCTTCTACCTCCACCTTGCAAAACTGGAGTACCCATACTAGACTAAACTCTGTCTCGACCCCTTGCCGCAGGCACTATATTAAAATAGTAAGGTCCTGAATGAGGTTGTAGATGACGGTGTCACATCATATGACATGGATCCCCATATGTAAAGTAAGATCCCAACACAGATAAATCTTGATGCTAACCAAACAAACTACCCTGCCTACTTTAGTAGAAACATAGGATTTTTGGGCTGAGTGCCTACTTTCAACTACTTGCATTAAAGCATGAACTAGCCCATGCACTGAAAAAAACTACTACCTCTATGAAAACCTATACCTCAAAATGAGGTACTAGAAAAGCACTAGAAAACACATCTCACTCTTTCAGAGGAGATCCAAATAGTCTTGACCTCACAAAAGTTCTCCATCACTCATTTGAATAACCATAAATCTAAAGGGAAACAAATCAAATGCCACGAGTATCAAACATACCTACATCCTCAAGCATATCTTAGTATTAGTTTAAGATATCATAACTATTCTCTCTCTCTTACAACCCTAAAATTGGGGTCGTTTCATGTTATAAAACCTCTCATGACATTATTCATCAACAGTTGTCAAGATAACCTTAGTGCAATCTCTAAACCAACAGTCGATGCAGGAACCATGGGTGTTTGGCCAAGCAGAACATGAACACATTGAGTCTATCCCTAACTTCGTGTCTGCTCCCTCAAAGAAAGGTCGTATAACACACCAAACATAGAAAAAAAGTTATCCTATAAAATTAAGCTCCGAGCTCGGGAGGAAAACTGTCCTCCGCCACCTCAAATTATGGATCATGAGAACCTTATCTTGTTCTAACTTTGGTTAGTGATTCTACAAGGGCACAATCTTTAGGTAGTTCTACTCCACGATTATGGACTCTAGTTCAGACCTACCTCTACACCTAGTTGGGCCCTCAACAATAGGCTCGAGGATAACCTCCCCTCTACCACTATAAATAGAAGCACTGGTCCTCGACATCTACCAAATTAACACACAATAACTCAGTACTAGTAGAGATAACAACACACATTAAGAAAGGATTAAGCAAAGAAAGTTTCTGAATAATCTTTATAGTCTCTTGAAGATAAGTATAGATGTTTCCGCATCGATCTTCAAGACTATAGTTAGACTTGGCTTGTAGACACGTGATCCCTATGAACTTGGAGATCTAATACCATTTTTTATGACCCAAAAGTGGACGTACTGGAATCTATATTTTCCCTCCAACGCAAGTCAGGCTCAACAAAAAATAATAACATAAAAGTGGAAAATAGTAAAAAAAGAACAAGATAAAGCGAAATACTTATGCTTCTATTAACCCCCCCCCCCCCAAAAAAAAAGGTTTTCGCATGTACATGACACTAAATACATTAGAGTAGAATTAAGAATAAAAATACAAGTCTCAATAAATGTATTCCAAAGGAAAAAAAGATAAGAAAAGGAATAAAATTGCCAGAAGAATGACAAGAAGCTAAAACTTCAATTCGTTGACGAGGAGTCGAGATCAAGAGAAGGAGAAAGAGATCAGACGGGTCCGGGCTCAAAACTAAACAAGTGTAGAAGCAAGGGAAGAGTACCAAAAACACGTTACCTAGAAAGCAACCTACTAAACAAGAAACTATCTAGAAATTGAATACCCCTTACACTACAACCAAACCTCGTCAAACTAAAACCTAGAGAAAAACCACTCCAACCTAGAAATTAAACAATACACAACTCACAGGACAAATATTCATAGATTAATCTTAAGAATTCAAAAAAGGAAACAAATCAAATATGTCAATATCTATGACAAGTAGTTAAGTCACACATACAAAGTACATAAATCAAACTCCACTAGTAATTAATGCATAAGCATCTTGAGAAGCACTACCCTTCTAAAGTTTGACCTTAGAATCTCTTAGTTCATCTTGAATTGGAGCCTTCTTCTTAAACCTAGGTTGCTTTTTCTTATTTAGACCAATCCTCTTCGAGTTTCTAGAAATCCTACTAAGCTTAGACTCCTCAATGGATTGATCATACACAATAAGTCTAAAAAAGTTCATATCACAATTGAGCATGACCGTACGACATTTTTTTTTCACAAAGTCTGCAACACTGGTCACAAACCTACTCATCTCATCCCTATGGTTAGACACCAAGGATGGAGCATACCTAGACAACATTGTGAACTTCAAGGAATATTCATCAACACTCATATTATCTTGCTCGAGATTAATAAAGTCCTTAACCTTCACCTCCCTCCTCTCACGGGGAAAGTATTTTCCTAACAAAGCCTCCTTAATCTCCTCCCACTCTATAGGACCTGACTCAATAGGCCTATTATCTTTCCATTGATTGTACGACACTTGAGAAATCCCCTCAAGTAGTATGAAGATAACTCTGCTTTTTCCCAAGAAGTCACCCCCGGGCCACTCAACACCTTATACACACCATCTAGAAACTCTTGGGGATCCTCTCTCACCTTAGAGCCATGAAAGATATAGGATTATTCATCCTCACAAAGTCTCTTAATAAAGAGGTCATAGTGCTCTCTGTAGCATTCAATCTAGGTTCAACACCCCTATTCACATGAGTAGTCATAGCTCGGGCTAAAGTATGTAAAGCCTCTCTAATCTCCCCATTAGTCATTTTAGGGAGAACCATCAGAACCTCATTACCTTCACCTCCAATAGGGACTTGAGCACCTTGAAGAACTTGCTCAACTTTCTCAACTTGAGGAGGAATCTCCTTTATCACCCTTAACTCTTTCATCCTACTAGCGTCCATCCTTCTAGTAGTCATCTTCCTATAAACACAAAGAAAAGCATTAACAAAGATATTCATAAATTTTACTCTACAGCACGACACAAGAGTAGATAAAGAATGGAAAATATATCTTCCTATAACCTCTCGCCCATAGATATGTCACGACTCACACCCATGTACAAGACTCTACTAGGCGTGGCTGTATGAGACTTTTTGATTCCTAAAATAACTTTCATAACCTATGCTCATATACCAAGTAAGTCACTTCCCGAGAGCACGACATGGCGTACTTGACCTCTCAGAGGTCTTGTACAAATCCTTGACATAATTCATTGAATACATGAAATATCTTAAAACATCTTTAATATCAAAAATCACAGAAAACACTAAGTCTCAAAATATGCTAATCTTAGACTCAATAATACTTGATACACGGCTCATACAAAACGAATATATAATTACTTAGTCTATTACAATAATTTAAAATAAAAGAAGTCTAGAGATAGCTATGTCCTCGAGTCAAGTCAGGACTTACTTCAACTTTGCTTGAACGATTACTAGATTCCAAGCTTGCTCCAAGATACCTCTCACCTGTTTATCACACCATTATAGATAGACTAAAAGTATGGAATTATTACAATGCATGTAATAAATTTGGCATAATGCGTAAAATCATGAGAAATGAACATTTATGAGAAATATGCTATTTTTTATTGATAGATCATATTAAAAGTATAAGAACCACATTTAAACATCAAACATCACAACTAGAACACAATAAAAGTTCTAGGCAATTTATACAAAATTATAAAACCTTACAACCAGCTTACATTAAACTTCACTGTAGCCTTAAGTAAAACTCCATATTACGATATTGTATCAATAAAACATCCCAACCACATGTACATGAGATCCTCCTACCAAAGGTGATTCTAAGGCTTATTTTAGTGAGTTATGAAGCAAATGCCCATACAATCCCTTCACACACACTTCAGAGATCCTTTAGAGTACCTAGGATAAGATCATTCTCAATACACACCATAACATATATATAATATAACATTCTTTTCCCAAAGGTTATCAAAAGACTTACTTAAGTAATTAGAAGAGAACGCCCATACACCCTCTCAAAGATTACCTAAGTAATCCTTAAGATTACCGAAGTTTATTTCATGTCTACTTTATCAATTGACTTTCCTATATAGTGGAATTATTAAGACTTTCCTAGGTAAGACATGAAGAAACCATTGTTTTGCCCCCTTCACACCTTAACTAGGAAACCCTTAAACAGGTTCTAGGTAAGTACTTATGCATTAACATGCTTTCTATATTAAGTAATTATATTCATTTGTTAACTTAAGAGACATTAAAAATATAAGGACATTCAATTAATGGTCTTGGAGAAGGCCTAGGAACTCACTCACTAACACTTTCAGAGCCTAATCATGCAATGTCTAGATAGTCTCCCATACCACCACTAATCTTCGTAGAACTTATCCAACACTAAGTGGTATCACATCTGATGATATTAGGAAATTACCGACGTATACCAAACAAGCTATGCATGGAATGAAGAGTCATGAACCTACTTCGATGGAGGTTTGTTCTAGGGGCCAAAGGTAGAACTAGGACACTTCCCATGTAGGCACATGGTTAAGGAATATGATGGGTTTTTTTGTTCTCCAACGTTATCTTATTAAGGGCAACTTCCCAAACCATAATCACTGGGTTCTAGACTTTTTTCTCATAGAGTATTTCATTAAAGGAGTACATGAAGAGGTTGCATATCTAGTTCACAACCCAATAACATTATACCTTGCCAAAGAGGGTCGAATAAGGGTAACTACAATAGTCAATAGGATAGATCAATTACTTTCCTAAGTATAATTTCATGTCGTTCCAGCCAACCAACCTTAAGTCCACCATCCATTCACACGAGAAGGATACCATTACGGCTTTCGACTTCAAGGATATCATAACCTTACAACTAGGTTAAAGGTTCCACATAAAGGACCTTCTTAACAATGTTCACGGTCACATGTCAATTACACATACAAGACTAATAGGCTTTAGAATACTAATTCAAGAAATCATATTCACATTCTACATGTATCAAGTAAGCGACAAAGTCTACCAAAGCAAAACACACAGATAATTCACATATAACATATCATTCTAGAAGCACATAGGTATAACCAACATCATCGATCGATAACCCTATTTAACTACTATAATATCATCAATTTAAGTATCACAAGTATCATAAAATCCATCCAGAAACATCATAATTAAACATCAAGTAATCTACATAATGACTACACTCATGTCCATTAGAGATACCTATCATAAACTAGAAGAACTCATGGTTTGACTATACATAACAACATAAGTCATAAAGACATTCATTATATTTACATATCATGTTATAACATAATATCTAAAATAATTCCGACTAGGCCATGTTGATTCACAATTCATAAAGTAATTCGGATAAGGCCACATTAGTCATAAGTATAGCACATAAGCACCACCACCATTAGTGGACCATACTAAATATCATTCTATATAAAACGTACACTACACAATATAGAGAAAGTTGGGTGTCACGACCCAAAACCGGGCCGCGACTGGCACCCACATCTACCCTCCTATGTGAGCGAACCAACCAATCTAAACCTTAACATTTCAATTTAATATCGACATAAAGCAATGCGGAAGACTTAAACTCATTAATAAAAGACAATTCAATAACTTCTAAAATTCAACATCTATTATTCCCCAAAATCTGGAAGTCATCACCACAAGAACATCTATGATCAAATTACTAAACTAAGAGTATTCTAAGAAGCTAAAATAAACAAAAGCTAGTCCATGCCGGAACTTCAAGGCATCAAGACATGAGGAAGAAGATCCAGTCCAAGCTAGAAGCATTAGCTCACCCTGAAATCCGGTGTAATGAAGACTGGCTAGAGTTGCGGTTGAGTTGAAGACGACGGTATGTTTGCTGCATTCCACAAATAACAAGGAAAACAAATACAAGTAGGGGTCAGTACAAAACACGGGTACTGAGTAGGTATCATCGGCCAACTCAAAATAGAAAACAGTATATATCAGATAATATCATAAATCAACTACAATACTCAACGTGTAGCAACAACAAGTTCTATAATCATTAATAAGCACCGCCAAGTTCACACATGAGGACTCAAGCCTCAATACCATACTCATTTGGGAATTAGGTTCATTAGATTGAGTATATTAACATCTTTCAAGATTCATTATCTTTATTCCTCTTGTGTCGGTACGTGACACTCCGCTCCCCTACTACTATGTGTCGGTACGTGACACTCCGATCCCCTAAATCTACGTGTCGGTTCGTGACACCCGTCCCACTAATTCTATGTGTCGGTACGTGACACTCTGACCCCCTAATTCTACGTGTCGGTTCGTGACCCCCGATCCCCTAATTCTACGTGTCGGTTCGTGACATCCGATCCCCTAATTCTACGTGTCGGTTCGTGACACCCGATCCCCTAATTCTACGTGTCGGTTCGTGACACCCGATCCCCTAATTCTACGTGTCGGTTCGTGACACCCGATCCCCTAATTCTACGTGTCGGTTCGTGACACCCGATCCCCTAATTCTACGTGTCGGTTCGTGACACCCGATCCCCTAATTCTACGTGTCGGTTCGTGACACCCGATCCCCTAATTCTACGTGTCGGTTCGTGACACCCGATCCCCTAATTCTACGTGTCGGTTCGTGACACCCGATCCCCTAATTCTACGTGTCGGTTCGTGACACCCGATCCCCTAATTCTACGTGTCGGTTCGTGACACCCGATCCCCTAATTCTACGTGTCGGTTCGTGACACCCGATCCCCTAATTCTACGTGTCGGTTCGTGACACCCGATCCCCTAATTCTACGTGTCGGTTCGTGACACCCGATCCCCTAATTCTACGTGTCGGTTCGTGACACCCGATCCCCTAATTCTACGTGTCGGTTCGTGACACCCGATCCCCTAATTCTACGTGTCGGTTCGTGACACCCGATCCCCTAATTCTACGTGTCGGTTCGTGACACCCGATCCCCTAATTCTACGTGTCGGTTCGTGACACCCGATCCCCTAATTCTACGTGTCGGTTCGTGACACCCGATCCCCTAATTCTACGTGTCGGTTCGTGACACCCGATCCCCTAATTCTACGTGTCGGTTCGTGACACCCGATCCCCTAATTCTACGTGTCGGTTCGTGACACCCGATCCCCTAATTCTACGTGTCGGTTCGTGACACCCGATCCCCTAATTCTACGTGTCGGTTCGTGACACCCGATCCCCTAATTCTACGTGTCGGTTCGTGACACCCGATCCCCTAATTCTACGTGTCGGTTCGTGACACCCGATCCCCTAATTCTACGTGTCGGTTCGTGACACCCGATCCCCTAATTCTACGTGTCGGTTCGTGACACCCGATCCCCTAATTCTACGTGTCGGTTCGTGACACCCGATCCCCTAATTCTACGTGTCGGTTCGTGACACCCGATCCCCTAATTCTACGTGTCGGTTCGTGACACCCGATCCCCTAATTCTACGTGTCGGTTCGTGACACCCGATCCCCTAATTCTACGTGTCGGTTCGTGACACCCGATCCCCTAATTCTACGTGTCGGTTCGTGACACCCGATCCCCTAATTCTACGTGTCGGTTCGTGACACCCGATCCCCTAATTCTACGTGTCGGTTCGTGACACCCGATCCCCTAATTCTACGTGTCGGTTCGTGACACCCGATCCCCTAATTCTACGTGTCGGTTCGTGACACCCGATCCCCTAATTCTACGTGTCGGTTCGTGACACCCGATCCCCTAATTCTACGTGTCGGTTCGTGACACCCGATCCCCTAATTCTACGTGTCGGTTCGTGACACCCGATCCCCTAATTCTACGTGTCGGTTCGTGACACCCGATCCCCTAATTCTACGTGTCGGTTCGTGACACCCGATCCCCTAATTCTACGTGTCGGTTCGTGACACCCGATCCCCTAATTCTACGTGTCGGTTCGTGACACCCGATCCCCTAATTCTACGTGTCGGTTCGTGACACCCGATCCCCTAATTCTACGTGTCGGTTCGTGACACCCGATCCCCTAATTCTACGTGTCGGTTCGTGACACCCGATCCCCTAATTCTACGTGTCGGTTCGTGACACCCGATCCCCTAATTCTACGTGTCGGTTCGTGACACCCGATCCCCTAATTCTACGTGTCGGTTCGTGACACCCGATCCCCTAATTCTACGTGTCGGTTCGTGACACCCGATCCCCTAATTCTACGTGTCGGTTCGTGACACCCGATCCCCTAATTCTACGTGTCGGTTCGTGACACCCGATCCCCTAATTCTACGTGTCGGTTCGTGACACCCGATCCCCTAATTCTACGTGTCGGTTCGTGACACCCGATCCCCTAATTCTACGTGTCGGTTCGTGACACCCGATCCCCTAATTCTACGTGTCGGTTCGTGACACCCGATCCCCTAATTCTACGTGTCGGTTCGTGACACCCGATCCCCTAATTCTACGTGTCGGTTCGTGACACCCGATCCCCTAATTCTACGTGTCGGTTCGTGACACCCGATCCCCTAATTCTACGTGTCGGTTCGTGACACCCTGACCCCCTAATTCTACGTGTCGGTTCGTGACCCCCGATCCCCTAATTCTACGTGTCGGTTCGTGACATCCGATCCCCTAATTCTACGTGTCGGTTCGTGACACCCGATCCCCTAATTCTACGTGTCGGTTCGTGACACCCGATCCCCTAATTCTACGTGTCGGTTCGTGACACCCGATCCCCTAATTCTACGTGTCGGTTCGTGACACCCGATCCCCTAATTCTACGTGTCGGTTCGTGACACCCGATCCCCTAATTCTACGTGTCGGTTCGTGACACCCGATCCCCTAATTCTACGTGTCGGTTCGTGACACCCGATCCCCTAATTCTACGTGTCGGTTCGTGACACCCGATCCCCTAATTCTACGTGTCGGTTCGTGACACCCGATCCCCTAATTCTACGTGTCGGTTCGTGACACCCGATCCCCTAATTCTACGTGTCGGTTCGTGACACCCGATCCCCTAATTCTACGTGTCGGTTCGTGACACCCGATCCCCTAATTCTACGTGTCGGTTCGTGACACCCGATCCCCTAATTCTACGTGTCGGTTCGTGACACCCGATCCCCTAATTCTACGTGTCGGTTCGTGACATCCGATCCCCTAATTCTACGTGTCGGTTCGTGACACCCGATCCCCTAATTCTACGTGTCGGTTCGTGACACCCGATCCCCTAATTCTACGTGTCGGTTCGTGACACCCGATCCCCTAATTCTACGTGTCGGTTCGTGACACCCGATCCCCTAATTCTACGTGTCGGTTCGTGACACCCGATCCCCTAATTCTACGTGTCGGTTCGTGACACCCGATCCCCTAATTCTACGTGTCGGTTCGTGACACCCGATCCCCTAATTCTACGTGTCGGTTCGTGACACCCGATCCCCTAATTCTACGTGTCGGTTCGTGACACCCGGTCCCCCTAATACTACGTGTCGGTTCGTGACACCCGCTCCACTAATCTCATTCTATTAATTCATCAATCCTTCTTTATACCAAGGCATCATCAACCCCATTACTTTAGTTCATCAAGCCTTCTTTTATACTAAGGCATCATCAATTTCATTAACAAAGTAGATTAGGGTTTTTCAAGATTTGGGATTCAATAGCTTCATCATGCTTATTTTATCACAATTATACAATCACATTCATACAAGCATACAATTAAGCATATAGAAGGGTTTACAATACTACCCAACACATATCATTCGCTATTAAGAGTTTACTACGAATAGCATAAAAACCATAACCTACCTCCACCGAAGATGCGTGATCAAGCAAGCAAATTCTCAAAAATCCTTGCTATCCTCTTCGTTCCTTTCTCTCTCTACTCGTTCTCCCTCTTTTCCTGTTCTTTTTCTTTTTCTTATTCAAACCCTCTTTCTTTTACCCTAATTAGCATATAATTAAGTATAAAGATGGTAATAATATCCACTAATTAACTTAAGGTTACCTCTTTTAACCCCCAAGTAATTAGACTTATTAACATTAACCCTCTAACTTTATAATTAAAGCAGGAATAGTCAAAAACGCCCCTTAAATAACTAACAGAAATCCGACCCAGCCTGGGATTACGCAGCCTGTGACGGGCCGTCGTGCCTGCGACGGTCCGTCCTGCTGCTCCGTCACAGAGTTCAGAGACTAGATTTTTACCAAGAGTCTGTGACGGCCCGTCACGCCTGTGACGGTCCGTCCTGCCATTCCGTTACGAAGTTCAGAGAGTCGATTTCAGTACCCAAATTTCAGAAGTCTAAGTGTTCTGGAACGAGACACCTGCGACGGTCCGTCGTGCCCACGACGGTTCGTCCTGCAGGTCCGTCGCCAAGTTCAGAGAGTCGATTTCAGTACCCAAATTTCAGAAGTCTAAGTCTTTTGGAACGAGACCCCCTCGACGGCCCGTCGTGCCCATGACGGTCCGTCGTGGGTTCCGTCGACTCACCCAGTTTTTCCAGAAATAAAATCTGCTGCTCAAAACGACTAAACAGGTCGTTACAATAGATACCAATTTACCCATCGTTCGTCCCCGAACGATCACGAGAAGAAAACAAGGGCGAAAAGGGAGTACCTGAATCTGTAAACAGGTGTGGGTATCTTTCTTGCATATCAGCCTCCTTCTCCCAAGTGGCCTCTTCAACTGGTCGATTCTTCCATTGGACTTTGATGGATGCAATCTCCCTTGATCTCAACTTGCGAATTTCTCTATCTAGAATGGCAATAGGCTCCTCCTCATAGGACAAATTTTCATCAAGTAGAACCGAATCCCAACGAATGATGTAGTTTCCATCCCCATGGTATCTTTTTAACATAGACACATGAAATACCGGATGCACTCCGGACAGCCCTGGAGGCAAGGCTAACTCATAAGCTACCTCTCCTACTCGTTTAAGTACTTCAAAGGGACCAATATACCTTGGGCTTAGTTTACCCCTTTTACCAAACCGCATCACCCCTTTCATGGGCGAAACCTTCAGCAAGACTTGCTCACCCTCCATAAACTCCAAGTCTCTAACCTTTCGATCTGCATATTCCTTTTGCCTACTTTGCGCCGCTAAAAGCTTTTCTTGAATAGATTTCACCTTCTCCAAGGAATCCCTCAAGAGGTCAGTATCCCAAGGTCTAACCTCAAATGCATCAAACCACCCAATAGGAGACCTACAACTCCTACCATACAATGCTTCGAATGGGGCCATTACAATACTTGAGTGATAGCTATTATTGTATGAAAACTCCGCTAAGGGCAAGAAGCTATCCCAATGGCCACCAAATTCTATCACACATGCACGAA
>NC_028640.1:43133890-43136116 GCF_001406875.1 Solanum pennellii | reverse complement strand
ATTTCAGTACCCAAATTTCAGAAGTCTAAGTCTTTTGGAACGAGACACCCTCGACGGCCCGTCGTGTCCATGACGGTCCGTCGTGGGTTCCGTCGACTCACACAGTTTTTCCAGAAATAAAATCTGCTGCTCAAAACGACTAAACAGGTCGTTACATTGGGTCAACAAACCACTGATCTAACCTCACAACTTCAATCCATAGCCATTTCATCCAATGCCATACTCAAAGTCCCTTATCAATGGTCATAGTTTACAATTCAACCTAACAATTACAGTATACAATGAATTAAAGATAATACAACATGAATTTATGAAATTAGTAAAACGTACTATTATTCTAACATGACTCTATCATAACTCAATAGCTCTTATCAAACTACATAAGAATTCAATAGCATAAAGACATAATCAAGTCACCCACAAAGTAGTCAAAAACTAGGGTTCATGAATTGCATGGCTACATAGAGTAATTAGGTCAAAACAATTTAATTAACATCAATTCAATCAATATAAAATGATTCAAAACGTTTTATGCAAGAACCCATGGCTAGATATCAAAATAGGACAAGTTAATCTTTGCAAGACTTTAGAAATCAATTTGAAGTCTGGATGCTTGAAGAAAAGAGATTCAAGGATAAAGAACCATACCTCAATTGATTATAGACAACGAATTTGATGAAGAATTAAGGAAGAATCACCAAATAATCTTCAATCCAAGATCTATCTTGAGTTTTTGACTTCAGTGGAGTTCTTGAGTGTTTCTTAGAGAATTTGGGTTTTGGTTTGAAATAGTGATTCATCTAGATATTTAGGACTTATAAACCCACTTCAAATACCTGAAAACCCTAGGAAACTGCCTAAACATTTTATTTGGACATGGGTTGAATTAACAAATTCACCCCTTCACTTTACAATGAGCCTGCGTAGGTTGCAGACTGAAACGACGCCTACCCATCGACCGGGAGTAGGTCCACAAACATTAAAAAGGGAGCTTATCTCCCTAGGCTATGTCACCATCAATGCCAATACCCATGGGGGGTCGACCAACCTACATGGCGTCAATTGCCCTTGTAGGTGGGACTGCCTTAGGTAATTTTGTCTCACATGATTGATCCTCCTCAAGGACCTCTTCGTTGGTCCTTGGGGAATTTTACTCGGGCGTTTCCAACTGAAATATGATCGTATATGAGTTTAGGAACTCTCACACCGATTTCATCAAAAACAAACACTTAAATCTCAATGAAACATACTAAGACACACAAAGTAATATCAAGGCAAACCATTCGAATATCATGGACGTTCTTTGACGTTTGACCTCCAAACTTATGAAACATTAACCACTTCCTTCTAACCTCATTATAATCCATTTAAGGACTTAAAAACATTATGACACAACCGTTAGGCTCTAAATCCAACTAAGTCATTTTAGAAATGTTACAATTGACAAGATAATAGAAATTAAGAGATTAAAATATAGTTCCAACGTACAAGATTTATAAAAAAGTGGAAATTTAAACATAGTCTCAAAGACATCTAGAACATTGTAGTTAATCGCGATACAACCTGTACATCATGTTCAAAAACATAAAGTAAGGACAAAAAGGGAATCAAGCTCGCTCATTGGAATCTGAAGGCTCACCACAACTCGAAATCTCTCCGAAAATCTCTACCCATCAAAATGAGAACCCTAAATGTCAGACCCTAGATTGGGGAAATGTACGACCAATTATGCGTTACTACAACATATGTACTAAGTATTATAGCCATGCATAAAATATTTGAAAACATTCTTAGAAGATATAATTTTATATGATGCAATGACCAAGGTAAAAAATGAGATAAAGAGTTAGAACATGAGGCATAAAACATGGACAATACACATAGTCATCATCTTAATCATGTATGTGATACTTTTTTGAAGTAACCTTATTTCATTTTAGCTTACTTGTGGGAAGTATCCTTAACCAACATATAAGACCAGGAAACTATTAAAATTGAATCTTGTTCCTACGACACCGAAAAAAGGGTTGTCCCATTTGCCAAGGTAAGGACCATGAACTTTTACCTTATGTGGATCCACTAGCTAATGCCTATCTAGAAAATCCTATCTTGGCACATAGTTTATGGGACATGGATAATCACTACTTGTGCACTCATTTATAATCTTAACTTCCACATAATAGTTCATAATCATATATATATATATATATATATATATATATATAT
>NC_028640.1:43062929-43133396 GCF_001406875.1 Solanum pennellii | reverse complement strand
TATATATATATATATATTATCTTTTAAAGGAAAATGTGTATTCATCTCTTGTGTTTACATTGGGTGACATGGGTAATAACTTCATGTATTTCCATATAGAGCATGAGTAATTGCATATTGACTCAATATTAGAATAGATCCTTATCATTGGTTCATTTTAGTTGAGAAAGCTTTCAACATTAAAAACCCTTCATATCGAAGATTATCCTTTCATAGTGATGTTTCCATGTGTATGTGAGAAATCCTTCAACAACACAACAACAAAAATATCATTGATGCTTTACTCTCAAATCATCCTTAAAATATTAACAACAACTTCTTAAGTACATGCATAATTACATAATTCACCTTTCATATTTAAAAACTTACGTTCAATTATCAATATCTAGAAAACATTGGTCATACATGGGTTCATGAGAATTCATTACAAAATCATGTATTTATATCAATTCATGTTTGACAGATCAGAAAACAATCAAATAAATCAATATTTAAAGGAACCCATGACATAGAGGAAAACCCTAACTTAATTGAGAAATTCGAACTTTATAAATTGATGCATTTTGAATCTCCTTGAAAGATAGGCCTCCATGGATGAAAACTCTCATACCTCAATTCATAATTTTTTTTAATGGAGGAATCGATGACGTTAAATTTTACCGTAGGCCGATCCCTTCTTCTTCAAGATTCCTACACAGAGAAATATTTTAAGAAAAAGACTTGTTGTTCTTCTAAGAATTTGAGAGAATGATTGCAAAGAGGGAAATTTGGGGTTAAAAGCATTTATATAGGACTTCTACGTAAGGGAAAAAAGACATAACATTAGGATAGAATAATCCGGAAAAGACCCAAATTCCCCTTACTTATAGTTGATGCAAACCTAAATGGTGGCCTTCATGTGCCATCATATGGACCATAAGTCGTTTTAGGGTTGTCGCACCCCATTTTCACAAAATGGTTTTTGATCACGACCTAACAACTCTCTTGGGATTTTGTTGAATTATGAGTTGTCACCTAACAAATTAAGGCATGTTAGGGCACCTATCTAACCTAACTAAGTCTAACTTAACGTCAACAAACAAGAGATTAGGGTAAGGGTTCAAATTACCTCGAGGGGAAGGTCTTGGGCATCCTTACAAAATGTCCTAGAAGCTCTTTAATATCCCAAACCTACAATGTTGGGGAAAACGGAAGATATATGGGTTAGTAACCTACAATTAATGTTTCTTATGCACAAAATCATCAATGCATGAGAAAAGGTACAATTTAGTCAAAATCATGTTTTATGTTCAATAACTCAACATACACATATATGGAACATTATAAATCAACCCAAAATGATATTAACCCAACATATAAGCAACCAAAAATAATACTTGTGCAATGGCAAGAATAGAACCCCATAACTCTATCCAATGCTAAGCATGACATTAAGTCACTTATTACATGCATACAACAAAATTTCATACTTTATCATAACATCTTTGCTTTGTAAGTTCTTATATAACTTGACTTACATAACATGAATCAACTTACTCCTACAAGAATCCTACTAAGACCATCCCTTAGGATCCCACATGTGCAATGAGTAAGAGAAGTCCCATACCTCCCTAACCCTATGTAATAAACTTTAAGACAAGCCCTAATAATAGTTTTAATACTTGATATATTCATTTACGATGTTACATTAGGGAAAGCAGTGCAATAACCGACATGAGACCATGTGAACTACATGTAATCTGGTGTTCTCCTCCCACACCAAAAAGAAAGGGTTAACACTTGCCCAAGGTGTAACGAAACTCACATAGCAATCTACGTGGATCCACTATGCTATAGTCCTATGTGGGAACATTGTTAAGGGTCAAAGAGATTATTACTAGAAACCTTGACTTATTAACATGGAGGTTTCCATCTCATGATACCACATATATCATGGGAATTCGGACTTGCTAAACGTGAAGAAACCCATGTAGGAGGCTGGACATGCTAAACGTGATACCTCCATCTCATTTACATGACCTTTCACTGCTAACTATTTATTCCCTTTATTAATCATCATACTTATCGTATAAGATCACATTATTCTCTTCTAGACCCATGTGTGAACATTTTATCATAATAGCTCATAGGTATTCATAAGTGAGAACTACCCTTTAACTTTAGAAACAACATACAAGTAAGTAAATCCTTCACTCAATAATTTATTATAATTGTGAGAAACTACATTCAATCATATAATAATCATACCATAACATACTGGCATACTTCATAACCAATTCAATAGTTTTTATGATCAGGGAGAGCCCCCTAAACGTAACTGGCGTCGTCATCCTCGGAGAGGTTTAAGACTAGCCTCATAGCATTCGTCAATATATTTCATCGGTTAAAAAGTGTAGAAAATTAAATCTTTACATACATATATCTATATAATAAGGTTTACATAGACTTCTAGTATACTACATGTGCAGTTTACTTAGACTCCTCGTATATGAAGCATACATAAGCTTCTCATTTAGATTAAGTAATTGAAACATAGCAATTAGTCTAATATTTCATCTCATATTGAATTATTTAAACAAGTAAAAATCATGGACATATCCAATAAAAAGTCAACATGCTAATATAGGCTTACATCAATATCCAATTGATAAAAGAGAGAACAATGTCATTATGACAATAAAACTTCAAATCTAGAATGTAGAAATTAGTAACATCCCTGAACATGAGGACCTACCAACACTTGTAGAAAATAGTGAAAGTCTTCTTCAATTGGTCTTTTAGGAACTCAATGGCCGGAACCTACAATTTTCTAGAAAACATAGAAATAAGGGTTAGTACAACACGTGTACTAAGTATGGAAACATATGCACATAAAACATTGAAATCATGCTAAAGGGACATTTGTTCAAAAGATGCTAATTTACCTTGAAAACCCTTTATGCACAATCAATACCACATACGAACCAATGAGCACATACTTATCAAGACAAGACCATATACAATATAAGACAAAGATCATCAAGTAAAGTCAAGTCATCATGTGAAGGAGCATATTGCAGTACATAACTAAAACACTTCAACACAATCTTATACCACAACAAAGCATGTATAAAATTTCATAACATTACAACATGTGCAAGACCATCGCCCATAACCCATTACTAAACTTACAAGTGCAATGATAAAGTGAAGTCCCATAATCTCACCTAAACAAGTAAACCCAACAAGGAATAACAAACAATGTCCAACTTCATATAACATGGCAACATAATTAGTCATCATTATAATTAGCAATATAGACCAATAATATATTCATAAGTGAAATTCATATCATATAGGTCGTCAACATGAAAATTCAACATAGACATATCATTTATATTATATGAGCACAAGAACAACCTCCTAGAACTTCCCTCAAGGACAACTAGTGAAATCTATGAGTAGCGTCCCCTACCCCTACCTAGACGAAGTCAAACCCCTTAAGTAACCCTAGTCAGTGTTCACTTCATTACTTCATTTTACATTCAAGAACAATTGCCTTAACAGACATAGACCACATGAGGTAAATATGGAATCTGGCATCATGAAACCCTACACCGAAAGAAGGTGATCAACTTTCAAATTAGTACCATAACATGAATATAGAATTCTAGGTGGATCCACTAGCTAGTATTCCTATGGAGGCAATAGAGTTAAGGAACTAAGAGATATATATTGAACCCTCCATGTACTCATTAGAAATTGGAGACCTCATCTCATGAGAACACTTGGTGAATATCCCTTCTATGGGGAGTCAACACCTCTTATCATCAAGTTCACTCGGTGCTAAGCTGAAGTCCCTTTTTAAAATGTCTTTAAGACTTTATTAATCACAAAATATTAGTATAGGTCATAGGAAACTAACACCTTATTTATTCATAACATTATCTCATTAAGAAATTCATGAGAACTTCCTTCAATACAACCCTTACATGTGAGATCAACACATTATCATCATCATATCATGGTATGGCACAAAAGTGATTCACAATCATCCTTGTATCATCATACCTTAAACAATCTCACAATCCATAAAATCAATACATTTCAATTATATTCATCATACCATCACCTATCTAATCTTATTACAATCAATACTATCAAGTACAATCATCACAATTGAAGTAAGAATTCCAGATCATAGGTCTTACCAATTTACCTTCACAAGACTCTTTCCATGGTCTTACAATTAACCAACAATATTCATCCATTAATAGGATTAATAACATCATTTAATAGTAACTAACACAAGAACTAAGTCAACTGTATCATCACTATTCAATTTATTATCAATTCATAACCTAGGGTTAGGGAATAATTATCAATTTATGATCTCTTCTATAGAACTAGATCTAACATGAAGAACTACCCTAATTTACCAATAATTAATCAAATTATATCCATAATAAAAAAAAAACCAAGCACGATACAGTTTGAAAGATCAATTTAAGAATAGGAATGAAACTCATGTTCTACGTCTTTGTTCAACATGTGAGGCTCTAGATTAGGTCTTAGACTATTGGAGTGGTAGATTATTCCCCCCCCCCCTTAGGAACATTCGTCCCCGAATTACACTAAAATATTTTGTAGGGAAAGGATAGACTCAATGCTATCAGCCCAAACAAGAATAATATATAATAACAAGAGTTACAATTCGAATCAAGTAACAACATGGCATTTACACATAGCGACTCAAATCGCAATTTACTACATATAAGAGCTCAACATCATAACATGAGGAAATTCCTTGTCAACCTCAACATGATCTCAACATAATCATAAAGCCAATTACTCCAAAACGTTTTACAACATATTAGCATACTGAATACCATTTCATGAAGCCAACAATACACAAAACACAGCTACAATCCATTTCAAGCCAAAAGGGCACTTTCACATGAAAACTCATTTTATCACAAACCTTTTACCTCAATTATTCATATTTTTGCAAAACAAGTCAAGTCCAAAATTATTCATTGTTTTCATTATTATTAGGAATAACTAACCTTAGTTAGGTAAAAGATGAGGATAACGGTACTTCATGTCGGTCTCGGCCTCCCATATTGGTCTCTCAACTAGTTGGTTTCTCCATAACACCTATACGGAGGCCACCTCCTTGTTCCTCAACTTCTTAACTGTTCTATCAAGAATCTCCACAGGAACCTCTTAATATGATAGACTCTCATCCACACCTAGCCCTTCAATTTGTACAATGGATACGGGATCACTAATATACTTCTTTAGCATGGAAACATCAAACACCGGATGAACCGAAGCTACTTCACTAGGTAGACTCCATTCATATGAACCCTTTTCAACCCTTTGCAAAACCTCATTGGGACACACTTACCGGGTAATTAACTTCCCCTTTTCCCGAATCTCATCACACCTTTCATAAGTGAGATCTTTAAATACATCATATCACCTACTTTGAATTCAAGATCTCTCCTCCTATTATCGACATAGAGCTCTTACCGACTTAGGTTGTTTTAAATCTATCCTTTATCACACGAACCTTCTACAAAGCTTCATAGATAATTTTGGGACCAAGGAGTGAAGACTCACCAACCTCAAACCACCCAACAGAAGACCATCTCCTACACCATAAAGTGTTTCAAATGGAGCCATGGGAATACTCAAACGGTAGCTATTTTTATAGGAAAACTCAATAAACGACAAATGATTGTCCCAATTCCCTTTGAAGTCTATCACACAAGCTCTTAACATATCCTCAAGTGTTTGAATATGACGCGCCGCTTGATCATTCATTTTGGGATGAGCGGTTCTAAGCTTCACTCTAATACCCAACCCTTTTCAAAAGACCTCCAAAAACGAGAAGTGAATTGGTAACCTCTATCCAATATGATGGACAATGGGATCCCATGAAGACTCACAATCTCATGAAGGTAGATCCTTGCATAATCCTCCGTCATATAAGTAGACCTAATGGGAATAAAGTGAGGAGATTTTTTCAATCTATCCACTATCACCTAATGAGTCATTATGCCTTCGGGTTCGAGGCAACCTAACAAAAAAGTCCATATTAATGTCCTCCCACTTCAAAATAGGAACACCCATTTCTTGAATTAGACCACAAGGCTTTTGATGCTCGACTTTCACTTGTTGGGAATTCGAACACTTGGATATAAACTCCGCTATGTCTCTCTTTGGGACATCCCACCAATATACCTATCTAAGGTCACGATACATTTTCATGGAACCCGGATAAATGGAGGAACCATGAGCTTCCTCTAACACCCTATTGCTCAAATCATCAACATCCGATACACATAATCTATTTTAGTATCTTAGCACACCATCCCTCCTTATCCCTTTTTGGAGAATGCCTAATTCAACTTATGAAGTACCAATTTATTCAACTCAATCAATAGCGGATAGAGATGTTGTTTAGACTTAACCTCAACAACTGAAGGTGACACGAAGTTATTATGGACCACAAAACCACCATGTGGGAATCTTCTAATCGAACACCCAATCTAGCCAACCTATGAACATCTTTCAATAGGTCATTTTTCCCTTCATTCACATGAGAGACACTACCCATGTTTATAAGACTTAAAGCATCCGCCACCACATTAGCCTTCCCTGGGTGGTAGAGAACACTCATGCCGTAATTTTTCAACAATTCCAGTCATCTTCTTTGTCAGAGATTTAACTCATTTTGAGTAAATACATATTGAAGACTCTTATGGTGAGTATACACATGTAACAACCCAAAGTACCCCCTAATTGTTATGTCACTATTGAGTCGATTCATGGCGTATTTGACCTCTAAGAGGTCTTGTACAAGCCCTTAAACATCTTTCATTCCATACATAATGAAAAGTAGTGCAAAATTAAAACTTTTTCATGAAATAATAACACTTAAAAATATCTCTTTTATAGAATAACATAATTAAAGGCTAAGTCTCAAAGTTGCCACCTTAGACATACGAATGTATTGGGAAACGACCCATACTTCAACGTATAGAAATTAGCTAGGTCTATTACAATAATTTCAATAAGGAAATCTAAACATTATGATGTCCTCGAATATAGTGAGGGCGTACGAACTCTTGCTTGAACGAACACTAATCCAAGATTCTACTTCCAGACTCCTTTCAAATACCACGTATGCCTTAAGATATAGACAAGAAGTACGTAATTAGTACAAAGTTCACTTGCACTTATTATGGCATAATCCATAAAATCATGAAAAACGGACTTTTGCATGAAACATGCTCTTTTTTAGAAAACCATTTAAGACAAGTATAATAGTCACTTACAATTGAACATTTATGCATACAAGTCACTTTCCACAATATGGCATGAACATCACTTCAACCCATATAAACGTATACACCTCCCACCAAAGGTTATCCTAAGATTTACTTAAGTAAGACAAGAACAGACAGCCCATACACCCTCTTCAATCCTACCTAAACAATTCTTAAGACTACCTAAGATAAGATTGTTCCATTTTATTTTCATTTAATCACTACCTAATGTTACTCCAAGATTCACCTAACTAGGACAAGAATAGACCGCCCATACACCCTCTTCAAGCTTACCTAAGCAACCCTAGATAGAGGATATTCTAGTCAACATTCATTACCTCATGTCATAATCATTCATAATATCAATTAGAAGAAATTTCATTAATTAAGGACTTTATATAATGGTCTTAGAAAGACCTAGGGAACCTAAACTCTTGCATTATCAAAGCTTACTCGTGCCATTTCTAGATAGTGTCCCATTCCACTGCCTAAACGTTGTACACCTTATAAAACAGTGGAATGTATACCACATGATGAGAATAGGAAATAACCGACTTAGACCATACTGGCTAGGCATGAAATTTGTAGTCTACCCAACTCCGATGGAGGGTGTTCTTCTTGCCAAGAGTAGAACTAGGACAAAACCCATGTAGGCACATGATTAAGGAATATGATGTTCTTTTATGCACTCTAGTCTCCTTATCATGTAGATATACATTGCACTCTAGTCTCCTTCTCAAGTAGAACTACAACCCATAACATATTCACTCGGTGCTACCCATTGTTCTGATAGAGTAATGTCAATTCATATAAGGAAATATGAAAGGGTACCATCTCTTAGTCATTACGTAATCACAATGCTCCTACCAAAGATGGGTCCACTAGAGCTGCCACTCAATGGTTCATAAGGATAGATCATTCTTAACCTTCTTTCTCTATAGAAGGTTCCACATATAAGTCATACTCAGAAGGACACCATATTAGGTCTACCGATCCTAGACTTTCATTCAACATTCGTTCATAGACATAGAAGAAAAAGGTGCATAAGACTACAAAGTGAAGATGTTAATACCATATCATTCATGTATCAAGTAAGGGACATAGGTCTACCAAAGCAAGACACACTTCATTATCATCTTATCACATATAGCATAACATTCAAGAAGCACATAGAGACAACTAAGTAAACTTGCTAGTCATCCTAGTCACTTCTTTAGAATCAATATATACCATCATAAGACTCATATAAGTCTCAAGAAGAATCATACTTCAATATAAAGTTATTCGCATAGAGACTTCACTATAGCATACTAGTGACACCTATCATCAACTAGGAGAACTCATGCTTAGACTTCACGTAACACATAAAGTCATAAAGACCTTCCAATTACTCAAATAATCAAGTTATAACACGATAATATCATAATACATAAAGTAATTTCAACGAGTTCACATTGTTTCACAACTAATAAAGTAATGCAAATGAGGTCACCTTATTCACAAGTATAGAACACAAGCACCACCACCATAAGAGGGCCATTCCAATCATATCACAGTTCAGGACCTATATTACATATTATAAAGAGAATTAGGGCAGAATTCCATCAATTGACTCTAACAACATCAATCCATAGCCAATGCAACCAACACAATACCCAAAGGCCCTTACCAATGGTCATGATCACCAATTCAACCAAATATTCATAATATACAATGAATTGAAGGTATTTTGGATATGAATTTTTCAATATAAGACAACCTACACATGATTCTAACATAATTCATCCATAATTCAACATCACAAGTCAAACTACACAAGAATTCAATAGAATAGAGACATGATCACTTCACCCATAAAATAGTCAAGACTAGGATTGCATGGTTTTCATGGGTTCATAGATTCTTAGCATTAAAATCATAATATTAACATAATTTGAATCATAATACAATGTTTAAAAATATTTTATGCAATAACCCATGGGTAGATATTGTATTAGAAGGAATCATGTTTTGATCATGTTTGAAAAATCATTCGAATTTACTCCTTGAAGAAAGTGATTTCAAGGATAAAAAACCATACCTTATTTGTGATTAAAACCCCCACACGATTGATGGAGAAAAACTTGAGAAGAACAGTCTTCTTCCTTGAAGATCCCAAGCTTCAACAATAATGTTTTGGAGAGAAGAATAGAGAGGTTTTGTTTTGAGTTGAGACTTTAGCTTTGATTGGTAAGTTTTAGGGGTTTTAAAAGACTCTATAACCGTCAATGAGTCATCCCAAATTACCCAAAAGACTCCTTCACTTATTAGACGTTTTAGTAAATTCAGATTTGACATAAAAATAACACGACCAAATCTTGGATCTCACTACGTGTCGCGGAGGCATTTTCAAATATTGGTTCTGGAAAAATTTGAGACAGAATGGTTTGTGATAGCCCCGCACCGCAGGGAAATATCTTTACCCATTCAGTGCAGGTTGCACAACGCGTAGCCACTGCCAGATCGTGGCTGGAGCGGCAGCTTGCTCAGCCAACTTTGGATCCTGCTCTGAGACCCTTAACCTGGTCCCCGAGGCATCGTTCTGGGATGTTTTGACCCTTTTCATGTCAGTATACGCGTAGGAATCATTTATACTCAATTTCACCCTCAAATTATTCCAAAAACTTCACTAGAAAACACTACGACTAACTAGTTAAACTTGCACTAGTTTCCGGACATCTTGGACAATCTTGGACGTTTGAACTCCAAACACTTCCAAACTTTATATGCTGTCTCTAAACACACATGTTAGGCTATTGTTTCATCTAGATCAATTTTAGGGACGTTACAATATCCCCACATGGACAACATTCATCCTCGAATGATACTTGCAACACTTTGAACATTTGTAAGAGTTAAGAATCAAAGACTAGCATGTCAATCACCATAACACACAATATACCATACACATATATATGAGGAACATCAACTCCACATAACAAAGAGACTCAAAACACAACAAGAAGCTATGAACTTTCATCTACAACTCATAATGCAACAAGACTAAAAATTTTCATTTCATATAGGAGGAACTTCCTTCTGCACATATTATCATGCTCATGTACATCAGTTATTTACACATTATAACCATTTTCATGAAAGAACAATTTAGTCAAAATTCTAAAATATTTATAATGAACTACCCAAACCTTATAATGAAACATGCTCAAATTTCCAAAAGTGCAACTACTTAAGCAATTTATGATGGACACATGACAATATGAGAGATAAAACCATATAAAATCATTTTACAACATAATCATAACTTAATAAAATGCACAATGCAAGAAATCGATGAAATTCAATTTCAACTAGACTCCTAAACAAAATGCAACATGCAATATGCTACTATGGCATTCTACCTCTTAAGCTTTAATGGAATAGAAGAGGAGAGGCAAAAATTTACAACCCAACTACTCACCATACTCCCCCACATGGAAGGAACCCATCACAACTAAAAGAGATACTAAAACTTAACGGTATCATCACACGTATTTGCTCCCTTAGATTGGAGAGCATAGAAATGATTCCTCTTTGGTGCACCACCATCCTGAGCATTAAGAGGAACTTACTTGGCCTCTCTTCCTCAAGCCGCAATAGTAGGACAATCTCTCACCTTGTGATCATACTTCCCACAACCAAAGCACCCACTAGTACCGACTAGACACTTCCCAAAGTGTTTTTTCCCACAAGTAGCACAAGAAAGCTTAAACACTTGGGAACCACTACTTTTCTCATAGTTAGACTTCGGAGCACTAGAACCATCTTGATTGGGAACCCTATTTTTAAACTCAGGTTTTTCTTTCTCCTCGGTTCTTCTCTTCTTAGCATCCTTACTTCTACTCCAATGTTTTGACTCTTCAATGGATCGAGAATACACCATAAGACTTCATAGAGTCATGTCACCGTGGAGCATGGATGTGTAACATGCTTCCTTCATAATATCTGACACCGGTCAAGAACCTATTCATCTCATCCCTAGGGTTAGACTCCAAGGATGGATCATACTTAGACAACTGGATAAACTTTCAATAATACTCCTCAACACTCATATTATCTTTTGTAAGGTTTATAAATTCCTCAATCTTAATCTTCCTCTTCTTATGGGGAAAGTTCCTTTCTAAGAATACTTCCATAAACTCTTCCCATTTTAAGGGACCCTATTAAACAGGTCAACTATCCTTCTATTGAGTAAACCACACTTGAGCGACATATTTCAATTGATACAAAGTTAACTCTTGTTTCTGCGTAGATGTCACTCCCATTGCATGCACTATCTTATGCACTTCATCCAAAAAGTTTTGGGGATCCTCTTTCACCTAAGAACCAAGAATGATAGGAGGAATAATCCTTACAAAGTACCTCAATCTAGAGTTCATAGTACTCTCCGTAGCATTCACTTTAAGCCTAATTTCTCTATTTACTTGTGTAGTCATATATCAGGCTAGAGTAAGGAGAGTCTCTCTAATCTACCCACTAGCCATAACCAGCGGAACCACCAAAACCTCATTACCTCCACCTTTTATAGGTATTTGATCACCTTGGGGAGGAATTTGACTGCCTTGATTAAGTTGTTCCACATGCTCAACATGCTCAACTCGGGGAGGAACTGCCCCAATTAGCACCTCCTTATGAACCCTCCTAGTCGGTGTCCTTCTCGTATTCATGTCCTATTAACATAATAGGAAACATTAAGAAAGGACAGTTATAAATTTTAGCTCTACGGCATGACACAATAGTAGAGAAAAAGTGAAACTCTATCGTCCAATAGCCTCTAACTCATGGATGTGTTGCGACTCAATCCAATAAAAACGACTCTACTAGATAGGTCTTTTGAGACTTTTTGATTCCTAAGTACTCCTTCAAAACCTTATTCTCTATTACAAAGTTTTTAAGGACCCAAAGTATCCCCTAAAAGATAAGGCACACTTAAATCGATACACACTGCACTTGACCTCTCATGAGGTCTTGTACAAGCCCTTAGACATCATTCATTGCATACATGTATGAAAAGTAGTGTGGAATTAAATTTTTTCACATAAAATAATTATACTTCAAAATATCTCTTTTATATAAAAACATAATTAAAGGCTATGTCTTAAAGTCGCCATATAAGATATACGAATAAATTAGGGCACGACCTATACTTCAATGTATAGAAAATAGCTAACTCTATTATAATACTTTCAATAAGGAAATCTAAACATCATGATGTTCTCGAATCTAGTGAAGACATACAAAGTCTTACTTGAATGAACACTAATCCAAGCTTCCACATCGAGACCTCTCTCAAATTCCACCTATACCTTTAGAGATAGACAAAATTATGGAATTTTTACGAACACTTGTACGATGTATGGAATAATGTATAAAATCCTGATAAACAGACTTTTGTACCAAAAATTCTCTTTTTTAGAAAAGCTTTTATACAAGTATAGTAGTCACTTACAAGTAAACATATATGCATATAAGTCACATTCCACAATATGGCATCAACATCACTTAAACCTATATAAATGTATACATCTCCTACCAAAATTTTATCCTAAGACTTACTTTAGGAAGACAAGAAGAGACCGCCCATACACCCTCTTCAAGCCTACCTAAACAATCCTTAAGACTAGCTACATAAGATTGTTCCATTTTACTTTCATTTAATCACCACATAAGTTTACTCTAATATTCACCTAAGTAGGACAAGAAGAGACCGCCCATACACCCTTTTCAAGCTTACCTAAGCAACCCTAAAAGCTACCCTAGATTGAGGACACTCTTGTTAACATACATTACCTAAAGGCATAATCATTCATTGATTCAATGAAAAGATATTTTATTAATTAAGTAATTCACATAATGGTCTTAGAAAGACCTAGGGAACCTACATTCTATCACCATCAAAGCCTACTTGTGCCATGTCTAGATAGCGTCCCATTATACTACCTAAACATTGTAGAACTTATCAAATACTAGAATGTAACCCACATGATGAGAATATGCAACTACAAAATTAGACCATACTAGTTAGGCATGGAATTCGGAGTCTACCCTACTCCGAATTAGGGTGTTCTACTAACCAAGGGTAGAACTAGGGCAATACTTATGTAAGAACATGGTCAAGTAAAGATACATTGCCCACTAGTCTCCTTCTCAAGTAGAACTACAACCCATAACATATTCACTCGGTTCTAGCCTTTGCTCTTATAGGGTAATGTCCATTCACATAATGGAATATGAAAAGGTACCATATCTTAGTAATTACCTAATCATAATGCACCTGGCAATGATGGTCCAGAAGGATAGCTCATTTTTAACCTTCTTTCTATGTAAAAGGTTCCTCATATAAGTCATAGTTAGAAGGGCACCACTTAAGTCTACCCATGCTAGACTATCATTCAACATTTATTCATACACATAGAAGAAAAAGGTGAATAAGACTATAAAGTGAAGATTTTCATACTGATATTCTTCATGTATCAAGTAAGGGACATAGGTCTTCCAAAGCAAGAGAGACTTTATTATCATCTTATCACAAATAGTGTAACATTCAAGAAGCACATAGAGACAACAAAATATACTTGCTAGTCATCGTACTCACTTCTATAGAATCATCAATATAAATCATCACAAACCTCATATAAGGCATTATGAAGCATCATACTTCAATATCAAGTCATTGACATAGAGACTTCACTATAGCATACTAGGGACGCCTATCATCAACTAGGAGAACTCATGCTTAGACTTCACGTAGCACATAAGTCATAAAGACCTTCCAGTTACTCAAATAATCAAGTTATAACATGATAATATCATAATGCATAAAGTAGTTCCAATGAGGCTACATTGTTTCACAACTCATAAAGTAAGCCGATGAGGGCACCTTATTCACAAGTATAGCACATAAGCACCGCCACCATAAGAAGACCATTCCAATTATATCACAATTCAATACCTATATTAAATATTATAAGGATATTTAGGTCATCATACAACCATCCACTCTAACAACTTCAATCTATTGCGAGTGCAACCAACACAATACCCAAAGACCCTTACTAATGGTCATGATCACCAATTGAATCAAATAATCATAATTTACAATGAATTCAAGGTATTTTCAATAAGATTTATCAATCTAAGACAACCTGCACATGATTCTAACATAATTCTTCCGTAATTCAATAGCACAAGTAAAACTACATAAGAACTCCATAGTATAGAGACATGATCACTTCACCCATAAAATAGTCAAAACTAGGAGTGCATGGTTTGCATGGTATTATAGAGTTTATGGTTAAAATAATAAAATTAAAAATAATTCGATCATAATACAATGTTACAAAACAAGTTATGCAATAACCCATGGCTAGATATTGAATAAATCATCTTTGAAAAATAATTGGAATTTACACCTTCAAGAAAGAGATTTCGAGGATGAAAAACCATACCTTAATTGTAATGAAAAGACACAAGATTGATGGACAAAAACTTGAGAAGAGCAGTCTTCTACGTTGGAGCTCCCAAGCTTCAACAATGGAGGTTTTGGAGAGAAGAATGGAGAGGTTTTGTTTTGTGTTGAGGGTTTATCTATGATTGATGAGTTTAGGTGTTTAAAAAGACTCAGTAACAATCAATAAGTCATCCCCAAATTACACAAAAGACCCTTGCACTAATTGGACAATTTAAACAATTCAAATTTGACTTAAAAATGACGCGACCAAATCTGGTAGTTTACTACGTGTCGCGGAAGCATTTTCAAATCTTTGTTCTAGAAAATTTTGAGACAGAATGGTTTGTGACAGGCCCGCATCGCAGGGCAAGATTTTTTCCCATTCAGTGGCAGCTGCGCAACGCGCAACCACTGCCAGATATTGGTTGACGTGGCAACTTTCTTAGCCAACTTTGTGTCCTCCTCTGGCACACTGAGGCTGGTCTCCGGGGAGTTGTTCTAGGACGTTTCGACCCTTTACATGTAAGTATATGCGTAGGAATCACCAGTACTCAATTTCAGCCTCAAATGATCCCCCAAAACATCACTACAAAACATTACGACACACTTCTTCAACTTCGACTAGTTTCCAGATGTCTTGGACGATCTTGGACGTTTGACCTCCAAACACTTACAAACTTTAAATAGTTCCTCTAAACATAATTATTAATCATTTTAATAATTTAAACCATAACGACACAAATGTTAGGCACTAGTTTCACCTAGCTCATTTTTAGGGACGTTACAATCTTCCCCACTTGGACAACATTCATCCTCGAATGATACTTTCCACACTTTGAAAATTTTTAAGAGTTAAGACTGAAAGACTAGAATGTCTTAACAATAAAACAGAGTATACCATACACATATATAGGAGGAAAATCAACTACACATAACAAAGAGACTCAAAACACAACAAGAAGGTATGAAGTACATCTACAACTCATCATGCACTAAGCTTACATTTTTCATATCATATAGGAGAAAATTCCTTCTCTATATATTATCATGCTCATATACATCAGTTATAGGAGAAAATTCCTTCTCTCTATATTACAGTGAACTACCTAAACCTTATAACGAAACATGCTCAAATTTTCAAAGATGCAACTACTTAAGCAATTTATGATGGAAGCATGAAAATATGAGAGATAAAACCATATAAAATCATTTTACAATATAATCATAACTTACTAAAATACACAATGCAAGGAATATATGTAATTCAATTTCAACTAGACTCTTAAAGAAAATGCAACATGCTACTATGGCATTCTTCCTCTCAAGCTTGAATAGAATAGAAAAGAAAAAGCATCAACCTACATTCAAACTAATCACTTGTCGAATCCCGAAACCACACCCTAGAATATAGGGGCACTCTCGAATTGCAATTGTCTTACTTGAGCTCTCGGAGGTCTTATACAAGCCCTTACATATTATTCATCGCATAGACATAGTGAAAAGTAGTGCGGGATTAAAACTTTTCAGGAAACATATCATAGTCTTTAAAAATCTCTTTCATATGAAGCAATAGGAAATACTAAGTCTCAATCTCATCATCTTAAGACACAAGAATACTTGGGACACGACACATACAAAATACTCATATAGAAATACTTAGTATATTACAATACTTCAAATGGAAAACATAAAAGACACATATACCCTCGAGTCAAATGAGGTCATACTTCAACTTCTCTTGAACGCATCTATGATCCAACTCTTCACTTCCCACAAGCTCCTTACCTACCAAGAACTATATAGATAGATAAAACCATGGAGTTAGTACAACCACATGAACTAAGTATGGTGTTATGCATAAAAATCATGAAAACAGACATTTATTGGAAATATGCATATTTTCATTTAAAAATCATATTATAATCATAAGAACAACATTTATCAACTTATATACACATAAGATAATATTTAAACGAATTAATGCATTTTTAAGCTTATTTAACAGTGAGTCGATTCACTGTTATAGTGAAGTCTCTTCACTGTACAATGAAGTACTTAATCTTCACTTTAGGCACCCTTTAGCATGTAATTATCCCACTCAAAGCTATCCTAAGATTCACTTAAGTCACAAAAAGAGAGACCGCCCATACACCCTCTCTATATATGCTTAAACGACCCTTAAGATTACATATAATGAGTCACACACATTTCAAGACATCAAACATATCAACACATAGACACTATGACATTTCATCATTGAAGGCTATAAAAAGACTTACTTATGGAAATCAATAAGATAATGTCGATGATTGAGCTCTTCAAGACTACCTAAATAATCCTTAAGACTTCCTAATTTTAGATCATGTCCACATAATCAACATATTCCCTAACTAGAGTCATTCTTAAGACTCATCTAGGAGAGATAGAAGTGACCATTATTATGACCCCTTCACACCTTAACTAGACAACCCTTAACTATTCCAGATAGGTACTTATTACATTTACATACTTCATAACATAAGTCATTAGTTCATTAAGAATCATATATCACATAAAGGACATTCAAGTAATGGCCTTAGAAAAGACCTAGGGACTCTAACTAAATCCTTCGAAGCATACTGTGCAATGTCTAGATAGCGTCCAATACCACTACCTAAATTTCATAGAACCTCTCTAATGTTAGTAAGTATCCCACATGATGAGAATAGGCAACAACCAATATAGACCATGATAGCTATACATGGAATTTGGAATTCTAAACTACTCCGATGATGGTGTTCTACTTGCCAAGGGTAGAAATAGGACACATCCCATGTAGGCACATGGTGAAGGAATATGAAGAGCTTTTACGTACTCTAATCTCATTCTCAAGTAGAGGTATATTGTATTATAGTCTCATCTCAAGTAGAGCTACTTCCCATAACTTAATCACTCGGTGCTAGCCTTGGTTCAAATAGAGTAATTGACATTAAAGGATCACAGGAAGAGGGTCCCTTATCTAGTTCATAACCCAATCACATTCACCTTACCAATGAGGTCCACTAGGCCTACCTTCGAATGGTGACTATGATTTCTCATTATGACTTTCCTAAGGATCAATATTATGTCATTTTAGACAATTAACCTTACGTCCATGATTCCTTTACATGAAGGATAACATTACGACTCTCAACTTCAACATTCATAACATAACCTTTACCACGTACGTGACCTTTTTAACATTCTCTAAGGTCTCACATATCAATCATTCATACATGACAAGGGTGCACTAAGCCTACCTAGTTAAACCATTTCTTAATCTCATAACATTCATTCATATATCAAGTAAGGGACACAAGTCTACCAAACAAGACACACCATTCTTTCACTTTATCACATATAGCATATCATTCTTTAAAGCACTTACGATAACCCGTATCTTATTAATGACATCCTATACATTAATATATCATTATCAATTTAACTATAATAACTCATATATTCAAGTAGTAACAATCATGTATCAACATCTAAGACTACACATATAATCACATAGTCATAGTCTAACATGATCACCTACATAACATCAATAAAAAACTTATACTTTCACGTTTCTTAACATGTAGATAGATATAATCATACTTCACATAATCAACTAGATATATATCAACATTACATCAAGTAGTGCCGACAAGTCCATGATCATTATATTGCATAAAGTAACGCCGACAAAGCCACGTCAATTGCAAGTAAAGCACATAACACCGCCATCATAAGTGGATCTTACAAATCACAATAGAATTGAAGTATAAATAACATCAAAATGAAGGAAATAGGGCATATTACCACCACCAAATCCTCATCACCTCAGTTCGATGCTAAATCATCAAAATTAACAACATAAGGCCCTTACCGATGGCCATGACTAATAATTCAATGTAGAAACTCTGATAATCAATGAAACTAGGTCAATTAAATAGATATTCATCCATATAATATAACCTATATATCAATTGATTAAAATTCTTACATCATTACAAAGCCCATAAAAATCTACACTAGAATTCAACATTAGGTCAATATCAAGTAACCCATAACTTACTCAAAAACTGGGTTTCATCCAATTAATGGGTTCATAGGTAATTTAGGTTAAAATCATCAATAAAATATCAATTTAATCCATAATAAATGTGTAAAAACAACTGATGCAAGAACCCATGATAGAATCATTAAATTGGACAATTCAACTTAGAAAACTTTAGAAAGCATCTTGAGATTGGGGATCGTTGATGGAACGAGTTTAAAGGATTAATATCCATAACTTGATGAATATATATCTTAACTTTGATAAAGAATCTCCACTCAAAAAGTCACACCAAGCTCTTCCTTGATTTTGGACTTCAATGGAGTCTTAGGTGTTCTTAAGGAATTTTGGGGTTTTTATTTGGAAGAATAAAATATTCTTAATGTTAAACACATATATACATGTTTAAAATACCGAAAAGACCCTTAATAAACCGCCAATACTCTTATTTGGTAGTGGGGTGAAATTACAATATTACTCTTGAACTTAGAGTGAGACAGCGAAGGAAAACAGGCCCATGAACGGTTGGACAGTCAACAGACTATTTGTCCACCAACAGACCATCTTGTCCTTCCGTTGGGTTAGTCAGAGACTTGTCAAGATTCCTTTCTCACCCAAGAATAAGTCTCCACCGACGAAATCAATCGAATGGGCGTCGATTGACCCACGAGCCATCGATGCCTCCGTCGTTTCGGCTGCCTGGTACTGTCTTGACACCATGTTTTAGGTCATTCCTTAAGGACCCTTCATTGGTCCATAGGGATGTTTTACCGGACATTTGCAAACCAAAAATGATAATTTATGAGTTTAGCACCTATCACATGAATTTCATCAAAAACGAACATGTAAAACTCGACGAAACATGCATAGACACACAAGGTCATTTCAATGCATATGTTTCGAACGTCATGGACATTCTTGGGCGTTTGACATCCAAACTCCATGAAACTTTACACACTACCTATAAATGCAATAATAACTCATTTAAGGACCTTATAAATCCATTAATCACAAATAAACACATAAAACCACATATGAGACACATAGGTGACTTATTCGTCGAACGTCTTGCTCGTCCCTTGACGTTTGACTTCCAATGCACCTAATACTTTAGATACTGCCTCAATACCATATATTATACCTATTTAGGAACTTATACCATCAATACCAACATGTTAGGCTCAAGTTAACCTATGTCATTTTCGGGCTCTTACAATCTCCCCCACTTGGATAACATTCGTCCTCGAATGACACTTTCTACTCTCCGAACTCTTCTAAGAATAGAGATTCGACTAGAAGCTAATAAACATTACATACAACACGTAATAAAAAAGCAAACACCAATTTCACATAGTCAAGAGATTTACACACAACAAGAACTAGAAGACAATTCTATAACTAATCATGCTTCAAAACTCACAAGCTTCATCCTCAATAGTAAAAACTCATTTTATTTTTAATACCATACTATATACATCAGTTCTATCCACATTACAACAATTTTAGACCAATGAATCAAATAGTCAATTTTCTAAAATTTTTACAGTAAACTGTTTTAATGGTACAGTGATTTTACAACTTTTTTTCAAAAATACTTCTTTTAGGCAATTCATGATATGAACATTCTAATATGCAAAGTAACATCATATAAACACATCTTACAATATAATAACAACTTAACAAAATACACAATGCAAGAATTTAATGAAATTGAATTTCAACAAAACTCCTAAACATCATGCATATGCAACAAGCTTCTATATCAATCTAGCCCATTTACTAACAACACTCCCCCACTTAGAAGGAACTCATATTACCACAAAGAAACAGAACTTACCAGCATCATCATAACTCTCATTCTCATCCGGCTTTGATCATTTTGCTCGGAGTGCATAGAAACAAGCCTTTGCCTTCGGAGCATCTTCTTTTGGAGCACTAGGAGCAACTTGCTTACTCTCCCTTCCTTTAGCTGCAATGGTAGGACAATCTCTCACATTATGATTATTCTTATCACAACCATAGAAACAACTAGTACCAACTAGACACTTAACAGAGTGCCTCATCCCACAAGTGACATATATAGGCTTTTCATTTTGAGAACCACATCCTTTCTCGAATTTCACTTTAGCTCTCCTAGGTTCTTCTTGAGTTTGAGACCTCTTTTTAACTAACACCTTCAAAATCTACTGTGCAATGTCTACATATCGTCCCATACCACTACCTAAACATCATAGAACATCTCTAATGTTAGTAAGTATCCCACATGATCAAAATAGGTAATAACCGACATAGAGCATGACAGCTAGACATGGAATCCGGAGTTCTAACCTACTCTGATAGAGTGTGTTCTACTTGCCAAGGGTAGAACTAGGACACAACCCATGTAGTCACATGGTTAAGGAATGTCAAGGTCTTTTAGTAACTCTAGTCTCCTTCTCAAGTAGAGATACATTGTACTCTAGACTTACTCTAAAGTGGAGCTACATTCCGTAACATATTCACTTGGTGCTATCCTTTGTTCTCATACTGTAACTTTCATTAACATAAGGGCATATGAAAAGGTACCATCGCTTAGTCATTACCCAATCATAATGCACCTACAAAAGATGGGTCCACTAGGGCTACCTCGGAATGGTCCATATGGATAGCTTATTCTTAACGTTTTTTCTATATATAGAAGGTTCCACATATAAGTCATACTTAGTTGGGCACAATTTTAAGTTTTACGAATCCTAGACTTTCATTAAACATCCATTCATACACATACAAGACTAAGGTGAATAAGACTACTAAGTTAATATTTTCATACTCATATTCTTCATGTATAAAGTAAGGGACGTAGGTCTACCAAAGCAAGACACACTTCATTATTATCTTATCACATATGTCATAACATTCAAGAAGCACATAGAGACAACTAAGTATACTTTCTAGTAATCCTACTCACTTCAATAGAATCATAAATATAAGCAATCACAAGCCTCATTCATTTAGAAATTTCACTATAGCATACTAGTGATACCTATCATCATCTAGGAAAACTCATGCTTAGACTTCACATAACACATAAGCCATAAAGTCCTTCCAATTACTCAAATAATCAAGTTATAATGTCATAATATCATAATACATAAATAACAACGACAAGGACACATTGTTTCACAACTCATAATGCTGACGAGGACACATTATTTACATGTATAGAACATAAAAATGCTACCATAAGTGGACCATTCCAATCATATCACAGCTCAATACCTATATTACATAATATGAAGAGAGTTAGGGCAGAATACCACTAATCCACTCTAACAACTTCAATCCATAGAAAATGCAACCAACACAATACCCAAAGGCGCTCACTAATGGCCATTATCACTAATTCAATCCAATAATCATAATTTACAATGAATTCAATGTAATTGAATATGGATTTATCAATGTAAGATAACGTACACATGATTCTAACATAAATCTTCCATAATTCAATTGCCCAAGTAAAACTACACAAAATTCAGTATTATAGAGACATGATAATTTCACCCATAAAAAGGTAAAAAGTAAGACTGAATGGTTCGCATGGGTTCATAGAGTTTTAGGTTAAGATCATAAAATTAATATCAATTCAATAATAATACAATTTTTCAAAACATTTATGCAAGAACCTTATGCCTAGATGTTGAATTAGAAGGAATGATGTTTTGATTATCTTTGAAAAATAATTGAAATAGACTCCTTGAATAAAGAGATTTCAAGGATGAAAAATCTTACCTCAATTGTGCTGAAAATTACACAAGATTGATGGATAAAAAACATGAGAAAAGCAGTCTTCTTCCTTGGATCTCCCAAAAAACTACGATACACTAGTTCAACTTCGACTAGTTTCCGAACGTCTTGGACGATCTTGGACGTTTGACCTCACACACTTCCAAACTTTATATACTTCCTCTAAGAAAAATTATTACTCATTTTATGACTTTAAACAATAATGGCACACATGTAAGGCTCGTTTTTATGGACGTTACAATACATCCACATGAACACGACACAAGTAATGTCTCCATATATTCAAGGCAAACACTTTGAGTTGGGTAATTCTTCTCATGAACCTTTATTTTTCTATAGTAATAGGCTACTACATTCCCATATTTCTTGATAACATACCAAAAACCCACTCGGGATGCTTAATACTCTACCACAAAACCCTTTGTACCCTCTGATAAAGTCAAAACCGGAGCGTAGGTGAGCCTATGTTTTAATATTTAGAAGCTTCTTTCACATGCCTCCGACCACTCAAATTTCACACTCTTTTGGGTCAAGGTAGTCAAAGGAAAAGCAATGGACGCATAACCATCCACAAACCTACTATAGTACCCGACAAAACAAAAGAAACATCTAATATCAGTTGGAATCAATGGTCTAGGCCTACTCTTAACAACCTCAATTTCCTTTTAATCAATATATATTTAATCAATCTATATACCCTCAGTAAATATGATATGACCAAGAAAAGCAACCTATCTCAATCAAAACTAACACTTGCAATACTTGGACAATAGTTGGTGTTTTTAAGAATTCTAACACCACTCTCAAATGAACCATATGAACACCCTCATTTTTTTAATGCACCACGATATTGTCTATGAATACAATCACAATGAAGTCTAGGTATTTTCGGAAAACCCTATTCATGAGGTCTAAAAAATCCGTCAAGGCATTCCCGAGAACAAACAATATCACAAAGAACTCATAGTGCCCATATCTAGTTCAAAATGTTGTTTTAGGTACATCGTTACATCTCACCCTAAATTTTTTATACCCTCATCTCAACTCAATCTTATAAAAGTAGCTAGCCCCTTAGAGTTTACCAAAAAAGATGTCAATCCGAGGGAGAGGATAATTGATCTTAATGGTGACTTTATTGAGTTGACGATAATCAAAAAACACCCTAAGGGACCCATCCTTCTTCTTCACAAGCAAAACCACAACTCCCCATGGTGAAATACTAGGTCAAATGAAACCCTTATCTAACAAGTATCTATCATCACGTCTTTGATGGGATTCTACTTCATTCCCTGTTTGGTATTGTTCCATCCGAGCTCCTACTCCTGGACCACTATATAAATCAACCTGATAAGGACCCTGAATGGGTGGAATTCGTACGACAAGGCCTACAAACCCAGGGACTTTCACCCAGGGAGTACGAGGTCATAGTGCGCAATTTCCTGGAAACAGAGTTTTGTTTTTCAACTCGTGACCAGATTTCCTCTCTCTATCAACTAATTTATTATGGTCGGGAGGATCCCCAATTCTTCATTGATCCACAAGACCTGGATTCCATACTGAGGGTACACCTTGAACCCTTTGAATTCAATCACCCGGCTCTATGCCAGGTCTTGGAAAGCTTGTGTGGGGACAGAGAAGAATCCCCATTCTATGCGGAAGTCAAAAGGAACCAGGCAGAGCATTCCCAGGGCTTTTTAAAACAAAAGCACCAAGCCCAATTGGAAATGCACCATCGCCGAGAGTTAGTTGAGTTATGGAAATCCCTTGAGAGAAGGAACGCTTTTCTAAGCGAAGAAAACGCCTCTCTAAGAGAAAAACTTTTTCTTCTCGACAGGGAAGCCCCATAACATTATTTTTTCATTGTTTCAAGTTCTGATTCGTGTAGTGATTTAGTTCTGATTCGTGTAGTGATTCAGTTCTGATACATAAAGTCCTTGAGTTGATACTTAAATTATTTCAATTCCGCCGGAGCCATCCCGTAAGGAGGGATTGAAATGGCATTTGTATCCAGTGTTAAGTCAATACCAAAATCATTTTCGTGTTGAAGAGAAATTCTACAAGATCTCTGGAATGAATTTCAGAATTTCCCTCACTACGGGGAATGACTCAATAGGAGGGATGTCACCCTCAAGATCCTTGACTCTTATGATATTCTAAAGACACCCTTTAGAGATCATTTTACCAGCATTTAGACAAGAAATTAGACGAACTATAGGAATTGAGGTACCCCCATTCAACTCTAAGACGGGTTCATTAGGAAAATTGCACTAAACCAATCTCGTTCGATAATCAATGAAAACAAAACAAGCATGCAACCAATCCATTCCCAAAACAACATTCAAATCTACCATATAGAGTTCTACCAAATCAATCCAAGTAACTCTATTGGGTAAAGATGTATAACAACTACTAAAGACTCTTCTAGACACAACGGAGTCACCCACCGGGGTTGTAAGTGAAAATGGTTCAATTAGAATATCAAGTAGAAAGTAAAACTCTTTATATACAAGAGGAGTTACAACTGAAAATGTAGCACCAGGATAAAGTAAAACATAAACATTTATAAATAAGACTTGTAACACACCGGTGACCACATTGGGGGAATCTTCTTGTTCACCCCTAGAGCGGAGAGCATAAAAGTAGTTCCTGTTTGGGGATTCAAAACTAAGACCACTTAATTGAGTTTAACCACTCCTCTTCTCATGAATCCTCAATAGGGAAATCCTTCACCTTATGACCCTCTTTTACACACCCAAATAAACTTCCCGTCCCAATAGACACCCACCCCTATGCTTCTTACCACAATTTGCATAAGTAGGTTTATAATTTGGTCAATTTACACTTCTAGCCTTTTGGGACATAGGGTAAGACACTCTATCCATGTTTGCGTTAAGAAATTTAGAAAGAACTTGGTTAGGAAACATATTTTTGATCCTAGGATTTTCTTGAATCTCAAGACTACCCATGGAAGTACCCCCTTCATAAGCATTGTCCCTCTTATACTATCTATTCTTCCTCTTAAGTCGAGTCTCCTCAAGTGGTTGAGGATGAACCATAAACCTAGAAATATATATATATATTGTCATGGAGCATCGTTGAACAACACTTTACAACCAAATCCTCAGACACTCCCATCAAAGAGTGACTAATCTCATCCCTTGGGTTAGACACTAAGGAAGGAGCATACTTAGAAAATTTGGTGAACTTCAAGGAGTACTCTTGCATACTCATACCTCCTTGATGAAGATCATTGAATTCCTCCACTTTTGCCTCATTTTTCTCCCTGGGAAAGAAGCAATCAAGAAAATCTTTTCTAAACACCTTCCAGATGACCCGCTCTCAAGTCCCTATTGTCTCTCCATTGGGTGTACCATGTTTAAGCTACATCCTTGAGTTTGTAGGAAGCTAGCTCGGCCTTTTCATTCGAAGTAAAATCCATAGAATAAAGAATCTTGTAATCCTCAGCAATGAAGTCTTGGGGGTCTTCATTCCCTTTTCACCTGAAGAACATAGGAGGGTTCATCCTAGTAAAGTCCTTCATGCAAGAAGCCATGTTACTAGCATTTTGTTGAACACGGGGTACAACACCCCTATTTGCTTGAGTCATCATTGCTTGACCTTGAGTGGCTAATGCTTGTGCTTCGCTAGTAATAACTACATCTAATGTCAAAAACGTCGACCTTATCTCTCTTTTGATCATAGGTGGAGGTATGACTGGAGCTTGTTCTTGAGGAGGCACTTGGTTGTCTTGTGGATGGACTTAGTTTCCTTGGGGAGGAACTCCCGCATTGGTATAATATTCCTCCACTCTTTTTGTAGCTGCACGTCTTGTAGTCATATCCTATATCCAAAAGAAAAGGATTAGAAGAAAGAGGACACATAGAGTATTAACTCTTCAAGGCACGACATTCAATATTACCAATAAGTGAGAATTCCTAAGTGTCACATAGGCTCTCACTCATAAGTGTGGCATGCTTTACGCCAATGGACAACACTCTACGTAAATGTGGTTCTGTGAGACATCAATCCTAAGATTTCTCGAACCTCATACTCTGATACCAAGTTTATCACGACCTAGGCACCCCTTAGACGTAATAGGAGGCGGAAGACTAGCTTTTTAGCATTTGTCATTACATTTTATTGGTGAAAAAGTGCGAGAAGTTAAAACTTTTCATACATATATCTATATAGTGAGGTTTACATAGTCCTCTCATATACTATATGTGGAGTTCACTTAGACTCCTAACATATAAAGCATACTTAGGCTTCTCATTTAGATTACCTAATTGAAATATTGGAATGATTCTAATACTTTGTATCATACTGAACCATCTAAAAGAGTACAAACCTTGGACATAGCCAATACAAAGTCAACATGACAATATAGCCTTACATCAATATCCAAATGATAAAGGAAAGAACGATGTCTTTGTGACAATACAACTTAAAAGTTAGAATGTAGAAATAGGTAATATCCGCGAACATGAGGACTTACCAACACTTGGAAAAAAGAGTCCAAGTATGCTTCAATTAGCCTTCTAGGAACTCAATGGTCGGAAGCTACAATTTTATAGAAAACATAGAAATATGGGTTAGTACATCACTTGTGCTCAGTATGAAAACATATGCACATAAAACATTGAAATAATGCTTACGGGGACATTTGTTAAAAACATGCTAATTTACTTTGAAAAGCCTTTGTGCACAATCAAGACCACATATGAACCAACGAGCACATACTGATCAAGAAAAGACCATATACAATACAGGACCAACATCATCTAGTAAAGTAAAGTCATCATGTGTAGGAGCATATTGCAGTAATAACCAAAACACTTCAACACAATCTTATACCACAACAAAACATGTATAAAATTTCATAACATTACAACATGTGCAATACAATTACCCATAACCAATTACTAAACTTACAAGAACAATGATCAAGTGTAGTCCCATAACCTCACCCAGCCAAGTAAATCCAACAAGGAATGACAAGCGATGTCCAACTTCATATAACATGGCATCATAAGTAGTCATCATCATATTTAGAAATATATACCAATAACTTATTCTTAAGTAAAATTAACATCATATAGGTCGTCAACATTTAAATTTAACAGATACATATCATTTACATTTTATTAGCACAAGAACAACCTTCTGGGACTTCTCTCAAGGACAACTAGTGCAACGAAAGGTAGAGTCCCATGCCCCTACCTAGGCTAAGTCAAACCCCTTAAGTCACCCTAGTTAGTGTTCACTTCATTACTTCATTTTACTTTCAGGAATAATTTCCTTAACCACATAGACCATATGAGCTAAATGTGGAATTTAGTGTCATGAAACTCTAATAAGGTGGTCTACTTGCCAAGGTAGTAACATAAAAGGAACATAACATTCAAGATAGATCCACTAGCTAGTACTCCTATGGAGCAAACATAGTTAAGGAACTAGGAGATATCTGTTGAACCCTCTACATGCCTATAAGTAATTGTCGCCCTCATCTCATGAGAACACTTGGTGACTCTCCCTTCTATGGGGAGTCAAAACATCTCATTGTAAAGTTCACGCGGTGCTAAGCTAAATTCCCTTTTTTTTGAAATATCTTAAGCCTTTATTGACACTCATAGCTTTGTATAGGTCATAGAAGACTAACCCCTTCTATATCAGTAACGTTAGCTCATTAAGAATTGCATGAGAAATTCCTTTCAATACAACCCTTGCATTTGAGATCAACACATTATCATCGTCATATCATGGTACGACACATAAGCGATTCACAATCATCCTTATATCATCGTAACATAAACATAATCTCACAATCCATAAAATCAAGACATTTCAATTAATTTAATAATATCATCTCCTATCTAATGTAATGACAATCAATACTTCAAGTGAACATCATTATCAAGTACAATCCATCATAAATGAAGTAAGAATTCAAGATCACATGTATTACCAATTTACCTTCACAAGCCTTCTTCCATGGTCTTACAATTAACAAACCATATTAATCCATTAATAGTATTGATAAAATCATTTAATAGTAATTAACACATTAACTAAGTCCATTGCATCATCACTATTTATTTCATCATCAATTCATAACTAGAGTTAGGGAAATAGGGTCAATTCATGATCTCTTCTATCGAACTATGTATAGCATAAATAAATACCCTAATTCCCCAATAATTAATAACATTATATCCATATTAATCAAAATAAACCAAGAAGAATACAATTTGAAAGATCAATTTCGATTTAGGAATAAAACCTATGTTCTTATAAACTTTTGGAAATCAAATTTGAGTAACTCTTTGGGGAAAGGAGTCCCAAAAGTCAATTTATTCCATAATTCATTTATTTATGAATATTGATTGAGATAATGTTGAGTATTGGAGCCATGTGACCTTAAATGTAACTTCAATGTGGAGTCTTGTGGAATAAAGAGAGAAAGTAGAGTGAAAGAAGAGGATTTTGAGCATCAGAATTAAAGTGAGTGGTGTTAGTTTAATTAGTTTTTGGTACCTTATTAACCATAGAAACAACTTATTTAATTAAATTAAAAATTTAGATATCAAACAAGAGCTGACATACGATACCCCGACCTACTATCTGTAGGTCAGCCGCCTGCTCATTCCCACCATACTGCATGTTTGTCGATAAGTTCAGAGACTTGAATTTTCGTCACATTTAATGAAAAGGGATAGGTGTTGAACAATGGGTCCATCGACATCCCATCCTCTAGACAAATTCTAGTGGTTTGGCGACCGTAGATAGCTACTGTCTTTTGACAACTTTTGGTCATTTTGGAAGGGTCTTCCTCAAGGAGCCTTAGGGTAGCCTTGGGGAGTCGTACCTGAATATTTAGAACCTAAACATATTTAATACATGTTAAACACCTTTCTACCAGATTTCAATGAATTCCAACTCTTAAACCCCCATGAAACATGCCAAGGCACACTAACCTCTATATCGCAATTCACCTGATGTCATGCACGTTCTTGACATTTTGACTCTTAAACTTCCCAAATGATTTTTATACCTTATTTTAGTCCTTCAAAAAGTATTCTAAGTCTTTATTGACTATGTGAAGATCTAGATTAGGTCTTAGACTTTCGAAGTGTTATAATAGTCTAGGATTAAGGATGAGGAATACTTGCTATCAACATCACACCCACACATTAGACATAGAAGCATTACAATCTAAGTAACTCATACATCATAATTGAATTCAATAAGAATCAACCTTCATACCTTCTTGCCCTCTCATTGAGTCCATACTTCAATTACCAAGGAATACATAGCCAACGCATAATTAAGGTTAAACTCAAGAAAAAATTACATAATAAACATCAATGTATTCAATCAACAAATTCACCATCTTAACAATTCACCATAACAATTAAAAGTTTTCATGTAATTGGGGAAAGATATGGGTCCATGATAATCTTGAGTGGATAAAAAGAATTAACTATGAATATATAGTTAAATTACATTAGTTGACCATAATTCATTATAATTGATTGTTAATTTTGTTTCTGAAAAAAGACCCATGTGTAGAGAAAAACCCTAGATTGGGAAGTTTGAAAAATTCATTGAAAGGAAATATTGGGGAAAGGAATCCCAAGAGTGAAATAAACCATACCTTAATGTTCATAAAGTCATGAAATGATTTTAAAACTTTAGAAGTTAGTCTTCTTATCCAAGCTCCACATTGCTATTCAACGGAGGTTGAGTAGAGAATGAATTTATAGAGAGAAGTGAGATGGATTTGGGGAATTGATTTGAATAAGTAATAATGACATAATACTGAACCTAAATAAACATATATACCGCATCTAAATATTTAAAATACCCCTCACTTAATTGGGTCTTTTGGTGAAGTAAAATTACTTACAAACGACGCGAACGAATATGGGAAGTGGTTGTGCATCACGGGAGCAATTCCAATAATTTTTTCTAAAATACGGGTCGAGGAAGAGAGCCTCATGAAGTCCCCACGTTGCGAGGCACAATTTTCCTAGACAGTGATGACTGTTGGACGCACAAGGAGCTCCACATAGTTGCTGTATGATGGCTTCTTTTGAAGCCTTCTTGTCAATGTTCAAGTCCTCCTCAAGGACCCTTCGGGTGGTTGTTGGGGAGTCGTGGCTGGACGTTTTGACCCTATAAATATTATTTTACCTATTTAAAGACTTTTTACAAGTGTATGACATCATTTTACACTCCCAAACCTTCATAAAACATAGGGAAGTCTACTAGTTAAATTTCACTTGTTTTCAGACTTCATGGTCTTTCTGTGACATTCAGGCTCTAATACCTCTAATTCAACTTTGTTACATTTGTATACGTTTGTAAACATAATTTTATTAAGTATTTAATAGGTAGACTCTAGTCTAGTTCATTGGACTTTCTGGGTGTTACATTATCCCCCAATTTGGAACATTTGTCCCCGAATGACACCAAAAATCTTCTTATAGGGACAGGATGAATCAAGACTAGCATCCCAACCAGCAACAACATAAACAACATAAAAAAAACATTATGAGTCACAGCCCATATGAGAGATTCACAACTAAAATAAACACATAACTATGACATTACACATAGCAACTGAAAACTCAATTTTCCATATATAAGAGCTCAACTTTACAATATGAGGAACTACCTTCTTAAAATCAACATGAGACCAGTATATTCATCAAGAGTCACATTTGCTAACCTTCTTAAAACACATTAACATTCTCAATTCTATTTTATGAAGGCAACATTACATAATACACAAATAAGCAAAAGAGTATATTTCCATGAACACTCATTTTTGCATGAATCTCTACCAATAATATGCACATACTAGAAAAGCAAGCTAAATTCAACATTATTAACTAGTTCATTTTAAGAGGATTATGAACCTCAACTTTTTCTAGGATTTAGAGGAAAAAAGTGAGGGTAACGGGACTTCATGTCGGCCTCGTGCTTCCGTGTAGCTCCCTCAACAAGGTGATTTCTCCATAGGACTTTTACGGAGAATACCTTCTTTTTCCTCAACTTCTTGACTTTGCGATCTACAATTTACACTGGAACCTATTCATAGGGAAGGCGCTCATCCACACCTACCCTTTCAATGGGGAGGATGGATACGGGATCAGTAATAGACTTCTTTAAGATGGAGACATGAAATACTAGATAAAATATAGCTAGTTCACTAGGTAGTTTCATCTAATATGCAACCTATTCGATCCGTTGCAATATTTCATAGGGACCCACATACCGGACATAACTTACCCTTATTTCCAAATCTCATCATTCCCTTTGATAGGTGAAATTTTATAGTGCACCTTATCCCGTTCTTCAAGTTCTATATCTCTTCTTCGATTGACGGTATAGTACTTTTGCCGATTATAGGATGTTTTAAACCGATCAATTATCATTCGAACCTTATCTAAGGCTTCATAGATTATTTCATGACAAATTAGTGAATACTCACCGACCTCGAACCACATACTCGGAGACCTACATCACCTACTATAGAGTTCTTCGAAGGGTTCCATTGAAATACTCGAATGGTAGATATTATTATGGGAGAACTCAATAAACGGTAGGTGATCATCCCAATTTCCCTTGAAATCTATTACACAGGCCCTTTATATATCCTCTTGGGTTTAAATCGTATGCTCCACTTGACCATCCGTTTGAGCATGAATACGGTGCTAAGCTTCACTTGATTACCCAACCTTTTTTTGAAAGATCTCCAAAATTGAGATGTGAATTGAGAACCTTTATCAGATATAATGGATAAAGGGATCCCATGTAGACTCATAATCTCATCAATGTATATTCTTGCATAATCCTCCGCCAATAAGTAGACTTGACAGGGATAAAGTGAGTGCATTTTCTCAAATTATCCACAGTAACAAAAAATGAGTCATTTTGCCTCCGGGTTTGAGGCAATCCAACAATAAAGTCCTTATTAATTTCTTCCCACTTCCATGTAGGAACGTTTATTACTTGAGTCAAACCACCCGACTTTTGTTGCTCGGCCTTAACTAGTTGGAAATTTGGACACCTGTCCACAAACTCTTCTATGTCCCTTTTTAAGCTGTCCCACCAATAGACTTCTTGAAGATCACGGTACATTATGGTGGAACCCGGATGTATAAAATATCGGGAACCATGAACTTCTTCCGGAATTCAATTCCACAAATCATCCATATCAAATACACACAATCTTTATTGGTACATAAGATATCATCCCCTTGGCAGAATAACTCATTAAACTTGCCAAGAACCGATTCCTTCAAATCAATCAATAAGGGATCAAGATGTTGCTTAGACTTAACCTCACCAACTAAAGACGATTTGGAGTTATGATGGACCACAAAACCACTTTTTGGAGAATCTTATAAACGAATACCCTATCGAGATAACCTACAAACATCTTTTACTAGGTCTTTCTTACCCTCTTCCACATGAGACACACTTCCCATGGTCATACGACATAAAGAATCTGCAACCACGTTGGCTTTGCCGAGGGGAGCGGGGTAGAGAACACTCATGTCGTAATCCTTCAATAACTCAAACCATCTTCTTTTTCGGAGATTCAACTCATTTTGAGTGAAAACATATTCAAGACTTTTACGGTCGGTAAAAACATCCACATGAACACCATAGAAGTAATGCCTCCATAATTTCAAAGCAAACACTACAACCTCTAATTCAAGGTCATGATTTGGGTAATTCTTCTCATGCACCTTGAGTTGGCTAGAGGCATATGATACTACATTCCCATGTTACATAAAGACACAACCAAGCCCACTCAAGAAGCATCACAATATACCACAGAACCTGTGGTACCTCCGGTAAAGTCAACAGCGGAGCAGACTTAAGCCTATCTTTAAAAATTTGGACGCTCCTTTAACATGCCTTTGACCTCTAAAATATAACACTATTTTGGGTAAAGGAGGTAAAAGGAGACACAATGGACGTAAACCCATCCACAGACCTCCTATAATATCTTATTAAACCAAGAAGCTTCTAATGTCAGTTGGAGTCAAAGGTCTAGGCTAATTTTTCACTGCCTCTATCTTTCTTGGATCCACCTCTATACCCCCGATTGAGATGATATGACCAAGTAACACAACCGTTCATATACAAAACTCACACTTTCTATACTTGGAAAATAGTTGGTGTTCCTTAAGGACTCGCAAAACTACCCCCAAATGATCCATATGTTCGTCTTGACTCTTGGACTACACCAAAATATCATCAATAAATACAATAAAAAAGGAGTCAAGGTAATCTTGGAATATCCTATTTATTAGGCCCATGAGAGTCGTCATGGCATTTGTTAGATTAAAGGACATGATTAGGAACTCTTAGTGACCATACCTAGTTTGGAAAGTCATTTTAGGTATGTCCTCTCCTCTAACCCTATGTTTGTGATAACCCGACGTCAAATCAATCTCAGAAAAGTAGATTTGCCCTTGTTATTGATCAAACAAATCGTAGATCCAAGAAAGAGGATACTTGTTCTTTATGTTCGCCTTATTTAGTCGACGGTAGTCAATGCACATTCTAAAAGGGACACATCCTTCTTCATTAGTAATCACAGCGGATCACACCAATTAGAAATACTACGTCTTATGAAACCACTGTAAAGTAAATCCTTGAGTTCAAGCTTAAATTCTTGTAACTTGGCCGGATCCATCCAATAAGGAGGTATTGAGATAGGTTTTGTATCCAGCAGCAAGTCTATGTTGAAGTCTATTTCCAATTTAGGAGGAACTTCGGATAGTTCATTTGAAATGACTTTTGTAAAATCCCTTACTACGGGGATCGACTATAATGGATGAACCTCGGATTAAAGGTCCTTAACCCTCACAACATGGTAAACACACCTTTTAGACATCATTTTATAAGATTTTAGACATGAAATAATTCGACCTCTAGGGATTGAGTTACACCCCTTTTATTCTAAGATAGGTTCATTTGAGAATTGAAACTTGACTACCCTTGTTCTACAATATATGGTAGAAAAACAACCACGCAACCAATCCATCCACAAGATGACATCAAAACAACCGTATCAAGTTCCACCAAGTCAACCAAAGTAACTATATTGGGAAATGATATTGGACAACTTCTAAAGACTCTTTTAGCCACAACGGTGTCACCCACCGTGGTTGTAACCAAAAAAGGTTCCATTAGGACATCGAGCAACATATTAAAGTCTCTAGATACTGAAGGAGTAAATGGTTAAGTATCACGCAGGTCTAGTAAAGCATAGATATTAATAAAGAACACTTGTAACATACCAGTGATGACATTGGTGGAGTCTTCTTGATCACCTCTATAGCGGAGAGCATAGAAGCAATTCTTCTTAGGAGGGTCGGGATTGGGATCACTTACTTGTGCTTGAGATATTTCTCTCCCTTGCGCCTTCATCATAGGATAATCCCTCTTCTTTTTACCTCTCTTACCACAACCATAGAAATTTCCCAAACAATTAGACACTTTCTTTCATGTTTTCTATCATACTTAGCACAAGTAGACTTCTTAACAAATGGACCACTACCTTTTTTCTCCTTAGGCTTGGGTGTAGACCCTTTACCATTGTTCACCCTTGGAATGGTAAATAGACTTTAATTGGGGAACCTTTTCTTGAACCTTGTCTTATCTTGTACCTCAAATCTAGTCTTAGAAGAATTTCCATCATGGCCCTTGTCCTCTTGAATTCCTTACCAACTTACTTAAGATTTTGCTCCGCAATTTGTTTGGCATGAACCATGAGACGAGAGATATCCATGTTAGGAATCAACATAGCTGACCTAGATTCATTAACCGCAAGATCAGATATCCTCATAACAAATTTTTTTATCTTGGCTCTAGAATAAATCACAATAGTATGAGCATAATTCGATAGTTGAGTAGACTTGAAGCTATATTCCTTCAAACTCATAACCCCTTGGCGTAGGTTGATGAATTGATGCATTTACCTCTCCCTTAGTTCCAATGGAAAGAACCTATCAAGGAAAGTCATCTTGAAACCTCCCCAAGTAATCTGACCTTTTATAACCGGCCTCTCATCCTTCCATTGCTCATACGAAACTTGAACCACATCTTTGATTTGGTAGAAAGCTAGTTTTGCCTTTTCTTAAGAAGTCACCCCCATAGAATATAGTACTTTGAACACTTCATCAATTAACCATTGCGGGTCCTTCTTCACCTTGGAGACAAATAAAGTAGGGGGATTCATCCTTGTGAAATCCCTTATCTTTGATGTGATGGTGATATCATTGGGGTTTACTTGTACCCTAGCATCCCAAGAAACATGAGTATACAACACTTGGGTCAAGCTATGAATGGTTGCCCTTATCTCAACATTAGACATAGCCCCCTTTTCAATAGGAACTTGAGGGTTTTGAGGAGCCGCAGGGGGAACCGCCTCATTCACATTCTAGTCTTTGACCCTTCGAGCGTTGTTACTTCTTTTATTCATTTCTTACAAGCACAATAAAGAGATTATAAGATAAGGACATGTAGATTTAAGTCTCTAGAGACACGACTTCAAGAATACCAACAAAGTGAGACTTTCCTAAGCATCACATAGCCCCTCATTCATAATTGTGGCGTGTTTCACAATCATGAACAAGAATCTACTTGACGTGGTTTAGTGAGACACCAATCCTAAAATTATTTAACCTCATTCTCTGATACAAAGTTTGTCATGATCGGGGAGCACCCACGAGACAAAACCGGCGTCGTCGTCCTTGAAGAGGAGTAAGACTTGCCTCATAACTTTCATAATTACATTTCATAGGTCAAAAAGTGCAAAAAATTTAAAACTTTTTATATACATGAGGTTTATATAGACTTCTTGCATACTACATATGGAGTTTACTTAGACTTTTCGCATATGAAGTTTACATAGGTTTCTCGTTTAGTTAATATGATCAATTATATGAATAAGTATAATCCTTTTGTCTCACATCAAACAATCTAAACGAAGTACAATATTTGGGAATAGCCCTTACACAAGCATATTGCCACCTAGGGCTTACAACAAATATCTTTAAGAATAAGGAAGGAACGAATGACTTTTAGACTATATCAATACTACTAGGGTAGATCAAAGGAACCATACTCGAACATGAACGATTCACCACTACTTGGAGGAAGAAGTCCAAGTATCCTTGCAATATGTCCTAGAAGCTCTTCAATGTCCAGAACCTACAATGTGGTGGAAAAAGGAATGAAATATGGGTTATTACAAAACACACGTACTGAGTATGGTTCCTATACACAGAATCATAATTACATGATAAAAGACATAATTTAGTTAAAACCATGCTTTATGTTCAATAACTCAACATACACATATATGGAACATTATAGGTCAACCCAACATGATATTTACCCAACACATATGGAAAAAAAAAACTTGTGCAATGCCATTAATAGAACCCCATAAACCTATCCAAAGTTAAGCATCACATTAAGTCACTTATTAAATACATACAACAAAATCTCAAACTTTATTATAACATGCTTTATTCATAAGTTCATATATAACTTGACTTATATAACATGAAATCAACTTACTCATACAAGAATCCTACTAAGACAATCCCTTAGGATCCCACATGTGCAATGAGTAAGTGAAGTCCCATACCCTCCCTCACAGTATATAATAACCTTTAAGACAAGCCCTAATAATAATTAACATACTTGACTTATTTATTTACTATGTTACATTAGGGAAAGAAGTGCAATAACCAACATGATACTATGTAAGCTACATGGTATCCGGTGTTCTCCTCCCACACCGAAAAGAGAAGGTTAAAACTTTCCTAAGGTGTAACCGATCTTACACAACTATCTAGGTGGATCCATTTAGCTATAGTCCTATGTGGGCACATAGTTAAGCGTCAAGTAGATTGTGACTATAAAACCATGACTTACTAATGTGGAGATTTCCATTTGATGAGAAAACACATATCGTGGAAATCCGGACTTGCTAAACTTGAAGAAAACTATGTGGGTGGTCGGACATGCTAAGCATGAAACATCCATCTCATTTACATTCCCTTTCGGTGCTAAGCATTTATTCCCATTAGTAATAATCATACTTATCATACAAGATCACCTTAATCTCTTGTAGACCCCTATTTGAACATCTTAACATAATAGCTCATAGGTATTCATAAGTAAGAACTACCTTTTCACTTTAGAAACCACATACAAGTGAGTAAACCTTTCACTCAAAACTTTATTATAATCATGAGAAACTAATTTCAGTGATATAATAAATATAACATAACATACTTGCATACTTCATAACCAAATTCAATAGTCTAGGGTTAAGAATAAGTAATACTTTACAATCTAAGTATTACAATCTAAGTAAATCATACTTCACATTTGAATTCAAGAAGAATCAACCTTCATACCTTGTTTCCTTTTCATTGTCTCCATACATCAATTACCAAAATATACATATCCACTGCATAATTAAGGTAAATTCAAGAAGTAATTACACAATAAACATCAATGTAGTCAATCAACAAATTCATCCTCTTTGCAATTTACCATTTAATTCAATGTTTTCATGAAATTGGAAAAAGACATGGGTCCATGGGAATATTGAGTAAATAACAAGAATTAACCATGACTATATACTTAAAACAAAATTAATTGACCATAATTCATCACAATTGATTCCTTATTTAGTGTTACAACGAAGCCCATGTGTAGAGAAAAACACTTGTTTGGGGAAGTTTTAAAATCTCGTTGAAAGGACCTCTTGGGGAAACGAATACCAAGAGCGAAATAAATTATACCTTAACGTTGAGAAATTGGTCTTCATCCCCAAGCTCTAAATTACTCTTCAATAGATGTTGAGTAGAGAGAGAAATTTTAGAGAGAAGTGAAAGGGACTCGGAGAATTGATTTTGATAGGTAAAATTTACTTATTAATTTCCCTAAATCAATATGTATTCCCCATATAATATACCCAAAATACTTCTCACTTAATTAGGTCTTTTTGTGAAGTCAAATTGACTTTAAAATGACGCAAATGAATCTGAAAAATGTCTGCGTAGCAGGGGCAATTCCTATTCTTTTTTCTGAAATCCGGGTCGAGGCAGAGAGCCTCGTGAAGACAAGCTTCGCCGGGAAAAAATTTCCTATCCAGTGATGATTGTGCAACACACAAGGGGCTCTGTATATTTGTTGCAACCAGGCTGCTATGCAGCCTGCTTGCCAATGTTAGGGTCTTCCTCAAGGACCCTTCGGGTTGTCCTTGAGGAGTCATGGCTAGACTTTTTTACCCTACAAACATTATTTTACCTATTTAAAGTATTTTACAAGTTTTGGACTTCATTTGACAGTCCCAAACCTTCAAAAAAATAGGGACGCCTACTAGTTCAATTTCGCTTGTTTCTGGACATCAAGGTCTTTCTTTGACATTAAGGCTCTAATACCTCTAATTAAACTTTGTTACATTATTCTAGGTTTGGAAACATCATTAAAGTCACTATTTAACAGGTGAGGCTCTAGTCTAGTTCATAGGACTTTCGAGGTGTTACATTAACTATTTTAGCATGCGAGACTATATGATAACATAATACTAAACAATTTTGATCACATTATTATTTTATTTATTTATGCAGCATACGAGACTAGGTGGTGAAAATATTAAACATAACCAATTATAGAAGATAAGCAAGAAGACAGAAATAACACATTTTGATATAGAAGATAATTTTAATTTTATTAAAGTTACCCCAAACAAATATAATTAAAACAAATAAAGGGACCAAAGGTAAGGGAGACTCTAAGAGACTTTACGAATCAACACTCGACTTCCTTTATCGGGACAGAAAAACAAATGGTTATCATTTATGTCTCGAGGCAATGTCATTATCTCCGTGAGGTTCAACTACCTCTACCCCACCACCACAGGCATTTCATCCTAAAAGGTTCCTAGCATCCCCACTAGTTGTTTTGAAGTGAGGACACTAGTTGTAATACCAAATATATTAGCACCTCGGTGAGGAATTGAAGAGGATAGGTGTTAGTGCATGGTGAGTCTGTGTCATGGTCTGATTCCACATAATTCAAACCTAATTGTTATAGCATGCATAAATATGATGAGACTAATCGGGATTGATAGACAAATGATTGCGAAAGATAAAAGCATGGATACTATTGTACAAAGATTTTGTATTGAGTCATAGTGCGTCGCTTGAGTACAAACAACGAATTTAAGTTGAGGGTGTTGATATACCGTGGTTTCACGATATTTTTAATGATTTTTCCATAAGTATAGCGTGTCCAAAAGCGTTTTGTATTAATTTTTATGTAAGTTTCTCTTTATTTGCAGGAAATCTTTCTAAAAGATGAATGCAGAGGTTTTTGAGCAAGAAATACAGAAAGGTACCACCTACGGAGCTTCTGACGGTTCGTCGTGCCTGTGAAGGTCCGTAGGTGGCATCGTAGTACAGCTGCTGAAGGAAGATGGGGAAGTCTTACCAAGTGTTGGGTTAAGGAGTGCGTGACGCACCGTGTTAGCCATGACGGTCTGTCCTGCTGGTTCGTCATGAATATCAGCGAAGTAGTCCCAGTACACAATTTTCAAGAATTCAAGTATTATCGAACTGAGACCCCCGACGGACCGTTGTGCCTGTGACGATCCGTCATACCTTCCATTGAGGATGATGAACAGAGCAGCAAAATAAATTGCACAAGTATGGGATGACGGAGTCCATGATGGCCCGTCTTGACCACGATGATCCGTCGCGTGGTCTGTCGACCCAGCCGCGTTTTGACAAATTTCCAGCAAATAGAGTCCTTATTTAATTAGGTTTTATTTTTTATAAATAGTTCGAAAAACCTCGTTTTTGGGGTTAGACTCTTGATTATTTTTAGGCTCTTTGTAAGACTCTTGGTTTTTGGATCTTCTTTTGTGGATTAGACTTGGTGATTATTGTTACACTTTTGGAGAATCTTTAGTCTTCAATTAATTTCAGTAATTGATTGTTGGTGACTTTTGTTGATTAATCAAGTGAACTTTTGGATTTTATTCTTTCTTATTGAAGTAAGTGCATGAATTCTTATATTACATATTTGAAAATTCTGATTATGACTGTGGGTAACTAAACATCATAACTAGGGTTGTGCGAACCATAGGCGAATAATGAGGTAATACCTAACTAAAATAACGATTCTAGAATAGTGTCTAGCATGCCTTGATAATTCTTTCGCTTAGAAGTCTTTTTAACGGATGGCCAACGTTAGAACTCGCCTTAATGCTACTTGCCGGACCAAGGAGGTAGATGATAGGAAAAGAATTATCAACATAGATTTATTGTATACTATCTAATAGGCTAGTATTGATTGGTACGAGGTAATAACTTAGTCAAATATCATATACGATGCTTAATATGAGGTAAAGGTAAGGGTTGGTATATCAACACACGTAGCCGGACCAAGGTGCGGAGTTAAATTTTCTAGATACCGGACCAAGGATTTAGAAATACATTACTTATCACTTTGCATGCAAGATACTAGGAAAGAATTGTTATAGTTAGAATTATCAAGTTATAAACCTGTGGGGAACACGTAAACCCTAATTACTTTCATTAATTGATTAAACTCCATCATTTGAAGCTGATAGTGTCTCCTTTAATTTAGCTAGTTATTTTCATTCATTTAGAAGTAAAAAAAACCCCTTTTTATTGTCTTTGCTTTCCAAGGAAATAATTGACTAAGTCTGAACTATTTTCCTCGTGGAAATGATCCAAACCTCATTAGTTTGGTTCTTTACTTGATACGACCGCTTTACTTCTTTTTGAAAAGTAAGTTTGAGCGTATCAAATTTTGGCGCAACTGCGGGGGAAAGTAGCTTTTAGATTAACTTAAACTTATTACTATAGTTTAGTCGATATTTTCTTAATTTTACTTTGTTTATTGTTTTTGGTTCTTGCAGAACCATCTTCCTTGTATGCCAAATACACTGAGAGGAAGAGAATTCTTGTTTCCCTACGATCACGAATTAGAGCATACACTACGCAACATGAATCAAAACTTGGGAATTAATGATGATGAACCAAACAAGAACATCCTAGCTCCGGTTGATGTTCATGGTCAGTTGTTACACGATGCTCTGGGTGAAAACCAACAGAGGGACAAAATTCCGCTCCACGGCCCCAAGAATACGATAGAGGCTATGACAATATAGCATACTCCGATGGGCCACTTGTCTTTCCCCCTTTACCACCAATCCACACCTTTGTGGTAACTAGTAGCCTGATGCAAATGCTCACTGCCAGAGGTTTGTTTTCAGGGCTACCTTCTGAGGATCCACATGCCCATATTGCTAAGGTAAGGGCAGTGTGTAAAAGCTGTGTAGGGAGGCCTGACTTGGACTTTGATGTAATAGGGCTAAGAGTGTTTCCTCTCTCACTGACGGGAGAGGCTGCTATTTTGTTCAGTGAGCTCCCTTACAACTCAATTTTCATTTGGAATCAATTAAGGGACGTTTTCTAAGAACGCTACTACCCAGTATCTAAGAAACTAAACCAAAAAGACAGAGTAAACAACTTTGTGGCACTACCAGGAGAGTCAGTTAGTAGTTCGTGTGATAGATTCACCTCAATTTTTAGAAGCGTCCCAAATCACCGCATAGATGATAAGTCACTGAAGGAATACTTCTATCGGGGACATGATGATAATAATTAAGCGGTGTTGGATACTATAGCGGATGGTTCTTATGGGGAGTTTCCTTATGCTGAGATTGGTGAAAAGTTAGAGAAAATCTCCCGGAACAATAAAGCTTGGAGTACTAGGAAGTCAGATATAGGGAGAAATACCTTCGCAGTGCAATCCACTCACAACTCGGCCACAAATGAGATTCGCAAAGATATGGCTCAGATGAGAACAGAGCTTGGGTTGGTATAGAACATGTCACTGGGGGTGCAGAATAGATAAATGCAGTCAACTACTTGTCGAAACCACCACCACAAAATGATGAGTACTATTATGAGGAGGATTCCTATGCGGTAAATAAGCAGACGGGGGGTTTCAGACCGAGTGTGCAATGATCTAATCAGGAGAATTGGAGCCAAGGTCAAGGGAACCAAGGTAGGATCTATGGTAACTATAACCGTGAGGGTCATTATGTCCGAGATAGAAACTACAACCGCTACAACAACTTCAACAGGGGTAACTACGGTAATAGAAATGATAGGAATGGGCCCTATGTTCCTCCTCAAAATTGTGAAGTTACTACTAGGGATGGTGAAGGTAGTATGGCACGAGTTGAGGAAATGTTGCATAAAGTGATGAGGAGGTTCGATGCTAGTGATGAGCACAATAAAGAGTTGAGGAATGATTTAGTGGGTATTGGGCAAAAAGTCGATACACATATAATATCGATTAAGCAACTTGAGTTACAATTGGCCCAATTATCTGCAAATGTGAACACATGGAAACCGGGCACTCTTCCTAGCAACACTGTCTAAAATCTGAAAAATGATGGACATTGTATGGAAATCACTACTCTTAGTGGTTAGCAAACCATTGACCCACCTATACCGTCTAATGAGAAAAAGGTGACAAAAGATACTGATAAAGTGGTAGAGGTTAATGGTGAAGTAGAAGATAACACTGGAAAAGATGATGAAGTGCCTAGAAAGGTTACTCCCATGCCTAGGCCACCACCCCCATTCCTGAAAGATTAGTGAAAAAGATAGAGGATGGTAAATATCGGCGCTTTATAACAATGTTGAAGAAATTTTCTATCAATGTCCCTTTGGTAGAAGCTTTAGAACAAATGCCCGGTTACGCCAAGTTTATGAAAGATCTGGTTACAAAGAAAAGATCGGTAACATTTGAGGATGATGATAGAATGAAGCATTGTAGTGCTACTGCTACAAGATCTCAGGTACAAAAGAAAGAAGATCCGGGTGTGTTCACTATTCCTTGTACAATCGGACTATTACATTTTGCGAAAGCATTATGTGATCTGGGGGCAAGCATAAATCTCTTGCCCCTATCAATTTACAAGAAGTTAGATTTGGGTGATCCAAAGCCCACTGCGATGTGGCTAGTGATGGTTGATCGAACAGTAAAAAGGCCTATAGGGATACACCACGATGTGCTAGTAAAAGTGGAGTCGTTCTAATTTCTGACAGATTTTGTTATTCTTGATTGTGAAGTCGATTTTGAAGTGCCCATTATTCTTGGGAGGCAATTCCTTGCTACGGGAAGAGCCTTAGTAGATATGGAAAAGGGGTAGATGAAATTTCGGTTGAACAATGAGGATGTGACCTTTAACATTTGTAGGTCCATGAGGCAGAGTGGTGTGATCCAATCGGTATCTGCTATATCCTACAACATTTGTTAGACATCTGAGACACAAATAGAAGAACGTCTAGGTGTAGAAGCATTAACGGCAGTGATAATGAATTTTGATAGAGATTGCATTGAAGAGTATGAGTCATTAGTCGCGGCTCTTGTCGAGGTGATGTTCGGTTTAAACCGAAGAAATATGAGTTAGATATGAAGAATCGTGAGTCCCCACCCGCAAAACGATCTATAGAGGACACTCCAAAGTTAGAAATAAAATCTCTCCCACCTCATCTCAAGTATGAATTCTTAGGAAATGGTGATACTTTGTCGGTAATCATTGCATTAGACCTGAATGAACAACAAGTTGAGAGTTTGGTGAAAGTGCTAAAAAGGTTCAAAAGATCTATTGGGTGGACTATTGCGGACATTATTGGGATCCATCCTAGTATTTGCTCTCATAAAATCCAACTCATGCCTGATCGTAAGCCAAGTATTAAGCTCTAGAGACAGTTAAATCCACCAATGCAAGAGGTTGTGAAGAAGGAAATCATTAAGTGGTTGGATGCCGGAGTAATCTATCCGATCGCCAATAGTAGTTTGGTATGCCATGTTCAGTGTGTACCTAAGAAAGGGGGAATGACTGTGGTCCCCAATGAGAAAATGAACTTGTCCCAATGAGACCGGTTACTGGATGCAGGGTGTGTATGGATTACCGAATATTAAATTCATGGACTGAAAAAGACCACTTTCATATGCCCTTCACGGATCAGATGTTGGATAGACTTGCCGGAAAAGGGTGGTACTATTTTATTGATGGATATTCGGGGTATAATAAGATTTCTGTTGCACCAAAAGATCAAGAGAAAACCACATTTACTTGTCCATATAGGACCTTTGCGTTCAAAAGAATGTTGTTTGGGTTGTGCAATGCACCCACCAGATTTCAGAGATGTATGATGTCGATATTTTCCGACATGGTGGAAGATACTATAGAAGTTTTTATGGATGATTTTCCTGTGGTTGGTGATTCATTCAAGCGGTATTTGAACAATTTATCTGAGGTCCTTAAGATATGTGAAGACTGCAATTTAGTAGTAAATTGGGAAAAATGCCATTTCATGGTGAAAGAAGGTATTATTTTGGGTCATCGCATTTCAGAAAAGGGCATAGAGGTTGATCGAGCTATAGTCGAGGTAATAGAGAGACTTCCCCCACCTATCTCTGTGAAAGGTGTGAGAAGCTTTCTTGGGCATGCAGGTTTTTACAGGAGATTCATCAAAGACATTTCAAAGATTGCACATCTATTGTGCAAACTGCTGGAGAAAGATTGAAAATTTTGCTTTGATGAATCCTGTCTGAAAGCATTCGGCGAGCTAAAATAAAAATTGGTGTCTTCACCTATCATTATTTCTCCGGATTGGAACAGTCCATTTGAGGTTATCTGCGATGCTAATGGGGTTGCTCTTGGTGTAGTATTAGGACAAAGAAAGTACAAAATCCTTCACCCCATTTACTATGCTAGTAAAGCCCAAATGAAGCGTAAAAGAACTACATAGTGACTGAACAAGAACTCCTTGCAGTAGTCTTTGCTTTTAAAAAATTTCATCCTATTTGCTAGGTACTAGAGTTATAGTGCATACTGACCATTCAGCATTAAGATATTTGGTGGCAAAGAAAAATGCGAAACCTAGGTTGATTCGTTGCGTATTACTTCTACAAGAATTTGACTTTGAAGTGATGGATAGAAAAGGAACTGAAAATCAAGTTGCTAATCACTTGTCCATCTAGAAGATTAATCTATGAGAGAGTTAGGGGATAAGACTGATATTGATGATACTTTCCCCGATGAGCATGTATTGGCTGCTTCACTAGACTTGATTCCATGGTTCATAGATTTTGCGAACTATCTGTCTAGTGATATAGTTCCATCAGACTTGTCCTTTCATCAAAGAAAAAAGTTCATGTACAATATGAATAAGTTCTTTTGGGATGAACCACACTTATATAAGAGTTGTGCCAACGGGATTATTCGGTGTTGTGTGACAGAATGTGAGATGTTGACTGTGTTAGAAGCATGTCATTCCTCACCCGTTGGTGGACATCACAGCGGTACCCGAACCGCTTATAAAATATTACAATGTGGATACTATTGGCCAACTCTTCATCAAGATGCTCATGAGTTTGCTAAAGCATGTGATTGACGCCAACGAGATGGCGGCATTTCAAGAAAGCAAAAGCTCCCTCCAAACCCCATTCTAGTGATTGAGTTATTTAATGTTTGGGGTATTCACTTTATGAATCCTTTTGTGAGTTTTCATTGAATGAAGAACATTCTAGTAGCGGTTGATTATGTATCTAAATATGTGGAAGCTATCACCCTCGCAAACAGTAAAGGGAAGAGTGTCACTGCGTTCTTAAAAAAGAATATGTTCTCTCGTTTTGGCACCCTAAGGGCAATTATAAGTGATGGGGGCTCCCACTTCTGCAACAGATTGTTCAAGGGGTTATTGGAGAAATATGGGGTTCTCCATAATGTGGCCACTCCTTACCACCCTCAAACTAGTGGGCAAGTTGAAGTGTCAAATCAGGAGACCAAACAAATATTGTCAAAAACAGTGAACGCTAGTAGAACGGATTGGTCAAGGAGGCTTGATGATGCTCTTTGGGCCTACCGGACAGCGTATAAGACTTCCATAGGTATGGCCCCTTACCAACTTGAATATGAGAAAGATTGTCATCTTCCGGTTGAGTTAGAGCATAAAGCCATGTGGGCTATGTAAAAAAGTTGAAAATGGATTGGAGCGAAGCTGCAGAACAACGGGTAACTGGGTTGAATGAACTCAATGAATTTCGCCTGAAAGCTTATGAAAGCTCAGCCCTCTACAAAGAAATGATGAAGAAGTACCATGACCAAAAAATTGAAAAAAGAGAGTTTATGGTTGGGGATTTGGTGCTTTTATTCAACTCTAGGCTGCGCTTGTTTTCGGGCAAGCTCAAGTCCAAATAGACTGGTCCTTACTTGGTTACCCAACTATTCCCTCGTGGATCAGTTGAGATAGAAACTAAGGAGGGTGTGCGGTTCAAGGTGAATGGACAACGTATAAAAATCTATTTCTGGCATGCTGAATCGGCGAATGAAGTCATCGAGGCATACCATCTTGATGAAGTCTGAGTAATCAAGTGTCCTCAGTCGTGCCGCGACGTTAAATCATGCGCTTGTTAGGAGGCAACCCAATACTTATAGTTTTTGTTTCTAGTAATGGTAGCATTTTCTACTAATGGGTTTTAAATTTTCAGGCACATCACCAGGAAATTCTGCAGAAAATCACTCTGCAGCAGTCACTGATGGATACATCGACGGACCTTCATGCATGTGACGGTCCGTCGCATGAATCTGTCGTGCCAGGTACATCTTTCTGTTATCTTCAAAACTAGGGCACACGCGACGGAACCAATGACCGACCATCTCAGCTTCAACAGACCGTCGTCGGGGACTCGTCGCGTCATTAATGAAGCATACCCGACCCAACCCGGCTGGGGGTTTTCAAAAAATTCTTAACATTTAAAAACCCCACCCCCTTTATTTCACCCCATTCCTTACCTCTTCCTCCCATTTCCCCCTCTTTTTAACTTCCAAGTTCATAACCCCCCTCTCTTACAACCGATCATTTTCCCAAATTCCCCAATTTCTAAAATTCACTATCTACTAGTCGGAGTCTGCCGCTGTGGTTTTTTACTTGATCACCAAGTACCTTCTCAAATTCTGAGGTATGTGTCTCTGATTTCTACCCATTTACATTGCATTTTATTTATCAATTAGTATTAGCCTATTTCTTATTGATGGTTCATTATTTAATACATATTCTGTCTGACCTAGGTTGAGAATCTTCAAAATTTCCTTGTTAAAACTCTAGATATAGGTGCTTTAGCATTGCTAGTTTACTAGTTATTTGGGTTAGACAAATGTAGGTTAAAACACTAAAAATTCCATTTGGGTCATAGGGGATGAATGGGGCATCCCCAGTTCTTTTACTAAATGACAGAACGAGACCCTGATGACGGACCTTCGTACCCACGACGAACCGTCATTGGGTCCATTCAAACATCCCTAACACCCCACTGTACAATTTTCTCCAAGTGTCCACTAACGGACACATGCAACGGACCGACGTTCCCACGACGGTCCGTCCTGCACAACCGTTCTGCTTGTCAGAGACCCTGTTACTAAGGGTCTCTCACTTTTCTAAGTGTCCTCCGACGGACACATGCGACGGACCGTCATTTCCACGATGGTCCATCCTGCACAACCGTTATGGTTGTCAGAGACCCTATTCCTAAGGGTCTCTCACTTTTTCTAAGTGTCCCCCAACGGACACATGCGACGGACCGTCATTCCCACGACGGTCCGTACTGCACATACCGTCATGACGGTCAGAGACCCTATTCCTAAAGGTCTCTCACTTTTTCCAAGTGTCCTCCAATGGACATCTACGACAGACCATCATACCCTCGACGGTCCGTCCTGCATAACCCTCATGACATTTAGAGACCCCTCTCCTAAGGGTCCGTATTTTTTTCGAAAGTGTCCCACGACGGACATCGACGACGGACCGTCATAATCACAAAGGTCCGTCCTGCATATACCGTCATACTTGTCAGAGACTTTCCTTCAGGGTTCTCCACATAAACATAGTTTAAGTAAGACATGACGGACCCCATGACGGTCGGTCGTACTCATGACGAGCCGTCACCTGGTCCGTCGTGTTTCACTGTTAATATGGAAATGTCATTACATCTTAACTCTTTTATTTATTTTGTGTCGTTTTGCTTGTCTTGTTTGCTCCTTCTTGTACTAATAATGATTCCTCACATGTACTATCGATTATGGCACCAAAACAAGATCGAGTCTACGCACGCGGGCAATCGAAGTTTGTCGCCCCATCTGCCTGCCTGGTCATTGTCTCTGATTATGAGCATGACCCCGAGTACGTGCCCGCAGGAACTTCCACCACATCTCGAGTTGCACGTGCTGCCAGAGCCACACCCAAAAAGGTGGCGTCAGGCGTAGTCACTGCCTCCTAGTCTGATGAGGAGTGCACACTTCAACTACTAATAAAGAAGGAGCGTCTGTCTCCTTAGGAATTTTGTGGTCGGAGGAAGCCTCCGGATCTGCTGAGGTCCCTGCACCTGCCACCTCTGCACAGTCTACCTCGTTTGATGAGGCTGACAGTTTGGAATCCCCACCCTGTTCACCGATTCGTGCTCTTACCACGATTGCAAACCAGCCCAACCGGTGGTGTGTCGACGGGCAGTATCAAGTCTATTCCGACACAAAGTTTCTTAATGACAAATGGGTCATGAAACGGACACTTATATTGGAGCGGCGGGTCCTTATGGGAAGTCTCCTAGCTATGCCAGAGATCCACAATCTCTTCACCCGACATCGATTGGAGTGGACAACGTGTTCGTTGGGACGTTATAGTGAAGAGTTGGTCAGAGAGTTCTACGTCTCTTTCATGGCTACTCTCATATCACAAATTGATAGGAGGGCTGCCCCCGCCAAACAGGCCTTACTGGAGCATGTCCGAGTACGTGGCATTCAGGTTGATATCTCCCTGCCTGCCATCCGTCGGTATCTATACTGCGAGGATGTTGATGCCAACCGGACCCCTCTCACCGCCGAGTTTGACTATCGATGGCAAATTTTCAAAGATGTCCAATTCCTGCGTGAGCCACCGCTGAGAGAGACCACCAAGAGGTGGATGGCCCTGCACTTATCTATTGATGGAGAGGGTGCTAACTGGGTGACCGAGCCGAAGGGATCCATCAAGAAGGCTAACCTGACCTTCACGGCAATGTTTTGATGGTTGATTGTCCGCCACTACCTTTCCCCCATAGCCGCTGATAATATAGTCACATGGGATGGTGCAACACTGATGGCGGCGATGATAGCTGGGTTTGAGGTGGACTTTGCTTGGCTTCTACAGAAGGTCATGCACAAGAATGCTTTTAAGGTCACAACTACTTACCTTTTCCCGTGCCTGATATTTTCTCTATGCAGGTCCGCAGGTGTGCCTATATGGTACGTTGATCAGCTCAAGACCCCGCTAGGCACTGTTGATATCGGCCTTATCAGGGATGAGGCCAATGAGTTGGCTCCACACAGACGGCCCCGTCCAGAGTTTCCTCCACTTGGTGACTATCTAACTGATACGGTAGTGCAGGCCCACATGGATATGCATGCGTCTTCCACTGACACTACCCCGATCGAGTCTATCTCGGGTAGTAGCACTACCCTGAGCTCCTCTTGTTCAGCCCCTTTCCCCGCTCTGGTCCCGCTTGCTAGGGTCCTGAAATTAGAGGCACAGATGGCTTCACTTCTGCATCACATCCAACATTGGATGCAGAGGTTTATTGCTTAGGCAGAAGAGCGCTTGGAGCGGAGAATGGTCCGGCACACAGAGTGGAAGATCGCTGAGGTTCATCAGCGCTTGGACGCTTTTGAGTTGCAGGTTTTAGCCCGGCCATCCCCTCATGTGGATTTGTCGACCCTTCAGGATGCAGTCGACAGTCTTCGCGCAGACATCGATATGATCTTAGAGGCTAGGGTGCCTGAGTCTGAGGCCCCTTCTGCAGAGCCTACTGAAGACACAGTGATGGCGTCCTTATTCGTCACTTCTGAGATTCCACCACCTCGCCATGGAGAGCATGCCAAGAGGCGTAGGGGTACAGAGGAGGATGAGGCTCGATCACGGAGCGACGTGAGATGGAGGCTGTGAGGAGAGCCTTGCTTGCATATGAGGAGGCGCATCAGATGAGGGCAGTAGAGTTAGCTGCTGGGGCATCTAGCTCCAGAAATGTGGAGATAGCGGGAGGAACAACTGATAGTATTGTCGATGCTGTGGACACTACTGAGGGTGTCCAGATTACAGAGGTAGTGGGTTCCGGAGAACCGGACCCATCAGCTTGCTGATCGTCGGTGCTTTGCACCCCAAGTTTGCTTCACCTACCACTCTTGTATTTCAATTTTTTATGCATTGGGGACAATTCCATGTCTTTTTGTTGGGGGTGGGGTAAATGGAAAGTGAGTGCTTTGAGTAGCCCAATTCACTATCCTCTTTTGGAGTTTTCTTGCCTGTGTTGTTTTTCCCCAAGAGACTGATTATTTTTTTTTGTTGAACCGACATGTCTATATCTTGTGTACATAGTTTAATTTTGAAGCATGATGGCTAAAATGATATCCTGATAAAACGGAAAATGATGCATGACTAAGTATAGTAATTGATAAATGTGTGGTTCTAAGAATGACATAGAGGTACACCACTGCATGACCCTAAATCTAAAATTCGAAGTAGGTGTCTGATAATCTGGTAGAGTAATGAGATGTCAAGTGAGTGTGAGGAAGATTTGAGTAGTCCACTATTTGTACTGAGGTAGAACTTGTCTGGTTAGTCGTGCTAAAAATAAGTTGTAATAGACAATTAGGAAAGGATCATAGGTCCTTGTTCAATATAGCCCATTTTTAGCCTAAATAAAAGAAAACCAAATGATATTAATCCTTATTTGATCCAAATGATTCGAGCTTAAATTAGACCTTTCTTTTTCACCCCAACTAATCTTTTTCTTGGGAATAATGTGTTGGCCCTGGTCCCTCCTTTGACATATGCACCTCAGCTTATGCCAAAATCATAAGTTGAGGGTGGCTAATGCAGTAAACAACCTTTTTATGGCTCTGACCCAACTTTGGGTATTGTGTACTTTGACTCATGGCAAAGACATGAGTTGAGGGTGGCTATTATGAGGAATGCTCAGTAAAGTGGGGTTGAAAGAACAAAGAGATGGAAAGAACAAAAGAAAAGTGACTCAAGAATCAATTGAATGAAAAGTGAAAAAAAATACAAGAAATACAAGCAAGAAAAGAAGAGAGTCACTCACACAAATGAAGAAAGAAGGGAAAATAGCAAGGTAAAGAATATGAGAAATTAGGAGAAATAAAATGATGAAAAGAGGAATTTTTAGCGGATATGTCAAGGAGGGAAACAAGTCATTAAAGTATACCTAAATATACCCTACCTAACCCTCAGCCTCTGTTACAAGCTAAGAATGTCCTATCGTGATCCTAAGAGTTGTATAGCGAACTTAAAGCAGTTAAAATAAAAGCAAGCTTATGGCAATATGTATGAATGAGTGTGAATTTGTTCTGAGAGTGAGTGTTGAAAAGTAATCCTTATACTAAAACTGAAATCATTGTGTGAAAAATGAGGATATTGTTTTGAAGTGAGGACACTAGTTGCAATACCAGAAATATTAGCACCTCGGTGAGAAATTGAAGAGTATAGGTGTTAGTGCATGGTGAGTCTGTGTCATGGTCTGATTCCACATAATTCAAGCCTAATAGTGATAGCATGCATAAATATGATGAGACGGATCGGGATTGATAGACAAATGATTGCGAAATATAAAACATGGATACTAATGTACAAAAATTTTGTATTGAGTCATAGTGCGTCGCTTGAGGACAAACAACGAATTTAAGTTGAGGGTGTTGATACACCGTGGTTTCATGGTAATTTTAATGCTTTTTCCTTAAGTTTATTGTGTCCAAAGAGTTTTTCTATTAATTTTTATGTAAGTTTCTCTTTATTTGCAGGAAATCTGTCTAAAAGATGAACGCGGAGGTTTTTGAGCAAGAAATACAGAAAGGTACCACCTACAGAGCTTCTGACGGTTCGTCGCGCCTGTGACGGTCCGTAGGAGGCATCGTAGTGCAGCTGCGGAAGGAAGATGGGGAAGTCTGACCAAGTGTGGGGTTACGGAGTGCGTGACGGACCGTTGTAGCCATGACAGTCTGTACTGCTGGCTCGTCATGAAGAACAGAGAAGTAGTCCCATTACCCAATTTTCAAGAGTTTAAGTGTTATGGAACGGAAACCGCCGACGGACCGTTGTGCCTGTGACGATCCGTCATACCTGCCGTCAATGGTGATGAAGAGAGCAGCAAAAGATATTGCACAAGTATGGGACGACGGAGTCCATGACGGCCCGTCGTAACCACGACGATCTGTCCCGTGGTCCGTCGACCCAGCCGCGTTTTGACAGATTTCCAGCAAATAGTTATTTAATTAGGTTTCTATTTTTTATAAATAGTTCGAAAAACCTCGTTTTTAGGGTTGGACTCTTGATTATTTTTACACTCTTTGTTAGACTCTTTGTTATTGAAGATTCTTTTGTGGATTAGACTTGGGGATTATTGTTACACTCTTGGACAATCTTTAGTCTTCAATTAGTTTCAGTAATTTATTGTGGTGACTTCTTTTATTAATCAAGTGAATTTTTGGATTATATTCTTTCTCATTGGAGAGAGTGCATGGATTCTTATATTACATATTTGAATATTGTGATTATGACTGTGGGTAACTAAACTCCATAACTAGGGTTGTGGGTACAATAGGCGAATAATGAGGTAAAACCTAACTAAAATAACAATTCTAGAATAGTGTCTTGAATGTATTGATAATTCCTTCGCTTAGAAGTATTTTAAATGGATGGCCAACGTTAGAACTCGCCTCAATGCTACTTGTCGGACAAAGGAGGTAGATAATAGGAAAAGAATTATAAACATAGATTTAGTTTATACTATCTAATAGGCTAGTATTGATTTGGTACGAGGTAATAACTTAGTCAAATATTGAATACGATGCTTAATATGAGGCAAAGGTAAGGGTTAGTATAGCAACACACGTAGCCGGACCAAGGTGCGGAGTGAAATTTTCTAGATGTCGGACCAAGGATTTAGAAATACATAACTTATCACTTTGCATGCAAGATACTAGGAAAGAATTTTTATAGTTAGAATTATCAAGTTATGAACCTGTGGGGAACACGTAAACCCTAGTTATTTTCATTAATTTATTAAACTCCATCATTTGAAGCTGTTAGTGTCTCCTTTAATTTAGCTAGTTATTTTCATTCATTTAGAAGTAAAAAAACCCCTTTTTATTGTCTTTGCTTTCCAAGGAAATAATTGACTAAATATTAGTAATAATAGATTGAAGTTAAGTCTGAACTATTTTCCACGTGGGAACGATCCCAGCCTCATTAGTTGGGTTCTTTACTTGATACGACCGCTTTACTTCTTATTTGAGAAGTATGTTTGAGCGTATCAACCCTCGATGGACCGTCGTGCTTGCAACGGTCCGTCATACCTGCTCGTTAAGGGTAATGAAGAAAGCAACAGAAGAATTTCTGAAGTATGGGACGACGGAGGCCATGACGGTCCGTCGTGACCACGGCGGTCCGTCACGAGGTCAGTCGATTCAGATGCTTTTAGACCAATTTTCAGTAATTAGAATCCTTCTTTTATTCGGTTTAATCCTTATTTTATTAGGTTTTTTTTTATATTATAAATACTTCAAAAAACCTCATTTTTAGGGTTAGACTTTTCGATAGTGAGTCTTTTTGTTAGACGGTTAGACTTTTCGATAATCTTTACTCCTCTTTTTCAAGTATTTAAGGATTAACTTCAGTAATTGATACACTTTTTCTGGAATTGATTGTCTGTGTTTTTGTTGATTAATTAAGTGAATTTCTGGATTTTATTCTTTCTCATTAAAGTAAGTGCATGAATTCTTATATTCAATATATGAATAGTATGATTATGTCCATGGGTAACTAAACTCCATAACTAGGGTTGTGGGAACCATGGGTGAATAATGAGGTAATATCTAACCAAAATAGCAAATCTAGAATAGTGTCTTGCATGTATTGATAATTCTTTCGTTTAGAAGTCTTTTTAACGGATGGTCAACGCTAGAACTCCCCTTAATGCTACTTGTCGGACCAAGGAGGTAGATAATAGGAAAAGAATTATCAACATAGATTTAGTGTACACTATCCTAATAGGCTTGTGTCGGTTGGTACGAGGTATTAACTTAACCAATTATCGAATACAATGCTTAATATGAGGTAAAGGTAAGGGTTAGTACAGCAACACACGTAGCCAGACCAAGGTGGGGAGTAAAATTTTCTTGATGACGGACCAAGGATTTAGAGATACATAACTTATCACTTTACATGTAAGATACTAGGAAAGAATTGTTATAGTTAGAATTATCAAGTAAGGAACCTGTGGGAACACTTAAGCCCTAGTTACTTTTATTAATTGATTAAGCTCCGAGGTTGGAATCTGTTAGTTGGTTACTTTAATTTAGTTAATTATTTTCACTAATTTAGAGTTAAAAACCCCCTTTTCTGTCTTTTTCTTTCTAAGGAAATAGTTTACTAAATAATAGTAATAATAGAATATAGTTAAGTCTGAACTATTTTCCCTGTGGGATCGACCCCAACCTCATTAGTTGGGTTCTTTACTTGATACGACCGCTTTACTTCTTATTTGAGAAGTAAGTTTGAGCGTATCAAATTTTGGCGCCGCTGCTGGGGAAAGTAGCTTTTGGATTAACTTAAATTTATTACAAAAGTTCAGTCAATATTTTCTTAATTTTACTTTTCTATTAATTTGATTCTTGCAGAACTAACTTCCTTGGATGCCAAATACACATAGAGGAAGAGAACCCTTGTTTCCCTACGACCACGAATTAGAGCATACAGTACACAATATGAATCGAAACTTGGGTATTAACGATGATAATCCAAACTAGAACATCCCAGCTATACTTGATGCTCATGGTCAGTTATTAGCCGATAATCCTGGTGAAAATCAACAAAGGGGACAAACTCCCGCTCCACGTCCTCAAGAATACCACAGAGGTTATGATAATATTGCAGACTCTGATGGGACACTTGTCTTTCCCCCTCTACAACAAGGCCACACCTTTGTGGTAACTAATAGTCTGATGCAAATGTTCACTGCTAGAGGTTTGTTTTCAGGGCTACCCTTGGAGGACCCACATGCCCATATAGCTAAGGTAAGGGCAGTGTGTAAAAGATGTGTAGGTAGGCCTGATTTTAATTTGGATGTAATATGTATAAGAGTATTTCCTCTCTCACTAACGGGAGAGGTTGCTATTTGAATCATTGATCTCCCTTATAATTCAATTTTCACTTGGAACCAACTAAGGGACGTTTTCTTAGCACTTTACTACCCGGTCTCCAAGAAACAACATCACAAATACAGAGTGAACAACTTTGTGGCAATACGAGGAGAGTCAGTTAGCAGTTCTTGGGATAGATTCACTTCATTTGTTAGAAGTGTCCCCAATCACCGCATAGATGAGGAGTCACTGAAGAAATACTTCTATCGGGGACAGGATGATAATAATAAAGCGGTATTGGATACTATTGCGGGTGGTTCTTATAGGGAGTGTCCTTATGACGAGATTTCCAAAAAGTTAGAGAAAATTTCCCGGAATAATAAATCTTGGAGTAATAGGAAATCAGATACTTGAAGAAATACCTTCGCAGTGCAATCCACACACAACCTAGCCACAGATGAGATTTGTGAAGAGATGGATCAGATGAGAACTGACCTTGGGTTGGTATTAAAACATATCATTGGGGGTGCAGAAAAGATAAATGCAATGAACTACTTGTCAAAACCACTACCACAAAATGATGAATATTATTATGAGAATGATTCTTATGCGGTAAATGAGAAGACAGGGGTTTTTTGACCGAATGCCCACGACTCAAATAAGGATAATTAGCGCCAAGGTCAAGGAAACCAAGGTCAGAATTATGGTAACTATAACCGCGAGTGTAATTATGTCCGATATAGAAATTACGACCGCGATAACAACTTCAACATGGGTAACTATGGTAACAGAAATGATAGGAATGGGCCCTATGTTCCTCCTCAAAATCGTAAAGTTGCTCCTAGGTATGGTGGAGGTAGTATGGCGCGAGTTGAAGATATGTTACACAAAATGATGAGGAGGTTCGATGTTAGTGATGAGCACATTAAAGAGTTAAGGATTGATCTAACGGGTATTGGGCAGAAAGTCGATACACATGCAATATCGATTAAGCGGCTTGAGTTGCACATGGCCCAATTATCTGCGACTGTGGACACACGACAACCGGGTACTATTCCTAGAAACACTGTCCAAAATCCGAAAAATGATGGACACTGTATGTAAATAACTACTCGGGGTGGTAAGCAAATCATTGACCCACCTATGCGGTCTAATGAGGAAAAGGTGATAAAAGATAATGATAAAGTGGTAGAGGTTAGTGGTGAAGTAAAAGATAACACTAGAAAAGATGCTGAAGTGCCTAAAAAGTAACTCCCTTGCCTAGACCACCACCACCCTTTCCTCATAGATTAGTGAGAAAGACCGAGGATGGTAAATATCAGCGTTTTATAAAAATGTTGAAGCAGCTTTCTATCAATGTCCCTTTGGTAGAAGCTCTAGAACAAATGCCCGGTTATGCCAAGTTTATGAAAGATCTTGTTACAAAGAAAAGATCGGTCACTTTTAAGGATGATGATAGAATGCAGCATTGTAGTGCTACTGCTACAAGATATCTAGTACAAAAAAAAGAAAATTCGGGTGCGTTCACTATTTCTTGTACAATCAGGTCATTAAATTTTGCGATAGTATTATGTGATCTGGGGGCAAGCATAAATATCATGCTCCTCTCGATATACAAGAAGGTGGGTTTGGGTGATCCAAAGCCCACTGTGATGTGGCTATTGATGGCCGATCGAACAATAAAAAGGCCTATAGGGATACTCCACGATGTGCTAGTAAAAGTGGAGTCATTCATATTTTCGCCAGATATTGTTATTCTTGATTGTGAAGTCGATTTTGAAGTGCCTATTATTCTTGGGAGGCCATTCCTTGCTACGGGTAGAGCCTTAGTTGATATGGAAAAGGGGCAGATGAAATTTCGGTTTAACAATGAAGAAGTGACCTTCAACATTTGTACGTCCATGAGGTAGAGTGGTGAGCTCCAATCGGTATCCGCTATATTCTACAAAGTTGGTAAGTCATCCGAGACACATATAGAAGAACGTCTAGGTGTAGAAGAATTAGCAGCTCTTAATCATCATGATGTTCGATTTAAACCGAAGAAATATCAGTTAGACATGAAGAATCGCGAGTCTCCACCTGCGAAACCAACTATAGAGGAGGCTCCAAAGTTAGAAATAAAAGATCTCCCACCTAATCTCAAGTATGAATTTATAGGAAATGGTGACACTTTGCCGGTAATCATTGCATCAGACCTGAATGAACAACAAGTTGAGAGTTTGGTGAAAGTGCTAAAAAGGTTCAAAAGAACTACTAGTTGGACTATTGGGGACATTATTGGGATCCCTCCTAGTATTTTTTCTCATAAAATCCAACTCATGCCCGATCATAAGACAAGTATTGAGCACCAGAGACACTTAAATCCACCTATGCAAGAGGTCGTGAAGAAGGAAATTATTAAATGGTTGGATGTCGGAGTAATTTATCCGATCGTCGATAGTAGTTGGGTATGCTCTATTCAGTGTGTACCTAAGAAAGGGGGAATGACTGTGGTCCCCAATGAGAAAAATGAACTTGTTCCAATTAACGTGGTTACTGGATGGAGGGTGTGTATGGATTATCGTAAATTAAATGCATTGACCAAAAAAGGCCATTTTTCTATGCCCTTCATGGATCAGATGTTGGATAGACTTGCCGAAAAAGGGTGGTAGTGTTTTCTTGATGAAATCTGAGTAATCAAGTGTCTTCAGTCGTGCCACAAGGTTAAATCAGGAGCTGGATGGGAGGCAACCCAATACATATCCTCTAACCCAACTATTGTTTTCTTTCTAGTAATGTTAGCATTTTCTACTAATGGGTTTTAAATTTGCAGGTAGCACATCACCACGAAATTCTGCAGCAAATCACTCTGCAACATTCACTGACAGATACATCGACGGACCGTGACAGATGCGACGGATCGTCGCATGAATCTGTCGTGCCACGTACGTTTTTCATTTATTTTCAAAATTAGGGCACCCGCGACGGAACCCATGATGGACCGTCACATCTGAGATGGATCGTCGTCGTGGACTCGTTGCGTCATTAACTTGCAACCCGACCCGACCCGGCTAGGGAATTTTAAAAGTTTTCAACTTTTTTTTTAAACCCCCCACCCCTTCATTTAAACTGTTTCTCTCCCTCTTTCTCCATTTCCTCCCCTTAACTTCCTGCCTCTCTCATCCTCTTCTCTATCAACAAATCCACAACACTTCCCTAAATACGCAAATCACAAAATCTCCTTTGTACTGGTCGGAGTCTACTGTTGTGGTTCTGCTCTTGATAGTTGAGTGCCTCACTTACTTGTTTTTCTCCTCTTCTCAGGTATGTGTCTCTGATCTATATCCATTTGTACTGCATTTTTGTTTTTCAATTACTATTGGCCTATTTCTTTTTGGTGGGTCTTTGCTCTTTGATCCAATTTTATCTGACCTAGGTTGAGAGTCCCTCGAATTGCCTTGTTAAAATTCGAGAAATTGGTGTTTTAGCATTGTTAGTTTACTAGGTATTTGGGTTAGAAACATGTAGGTTAATATCAAGTATTCTTTTTGAGTCACTGGGGATGATTGTGGCATCCTCAGTTGTGTCAATGTATAAAAGAACGAGACGCCGATGACGGACCGTTGTACCCACGACGGACCGTCATAGGGTCTGTCCCAACACCCCACTATTCATTTTCTCTAAGTGTACACCAACAGACATATGTGACGGATCGTCGCTCCCACGATGGTCCGTCCTGCACAACCGTTATGGTTGTCAGAGACCTTATTCCTAAGGATCTCAAACTTTTTCTAAGTGTCCTCTAACGGACCATCGTACCCACGAGGGTCTGTCATGTACAACCGTCATGGTTGTCAAAGACCCTTGTCCTAAGGGTCTATATTTTTTTATAAGTGTCCACTAACGGACATCTACGACGGACCTTCGTACCCTCGACGATCCGTTATGCACAACCGTCATGGTTGTCAGCGATCCTTGTCCTAAGGGTCTCCATTTTTTTCCAAGTGTCCACTAACGGACATCTACGACGGACCGTCGTACCCTCGACGGTCCGTCCTGCACAACCGTCATGAGGGTCAGAGACCCCTCTCGTAAGGGTCTCCATAATTTTTCTAAGTTCCCCACGACAGACATCGATGGCGGAACGTCATTATCACGACGGTCCGTCCTGCTGATCTGTCATAACTGTCAGAGACTTTCCTTCTGAGGGAATCCAAAAAAACACTGTTGAAGTAAGACATGATGAACCCCATGACGGTCCGTCATACTCACGACGGGCCGTCACCTGGTCCGTCGTGTTTCACTCCTACTACAGAGATGTAGTCACAACTTTGCTCTTATGTGCATTTTGTCTCGTTTTTGCTTGTCTTGTTTGCTCCTTCTAGTACTAATAATGATTCTTTACATGTACTATCTCTAATGGAACCAAAACAAGATCGAGTTTACGGATGTGGGCGTTCAAAGTTTGTCGTCCTATCTGCCCGACTAGTTATAGGCTCTGATGATGGGCATGACCCCGAGTACAAGCCCCCAGGCACTGCCACTCTAGCACGAGCTGCACGTGCAACAAGAGCTACGTCCAAAAAGGTGGCGTCCGGCGCAGTCACTGGCTCTTAGTCTGATGAGGAGCGCACACTCACAGGCACACCTTCTAGGTCAGCTACACAAGAAGAAGGAGCATTTGGTTCCTTAGGAGTTTCGTGGTTGTAGAAAGCCTCCGGGTCCGCAGAAGTCTCTGCACCCGCCACGGCTGCACAGTCTGCCTCGTCTGATGTGGCTGATAGTCCTGATACCACTCCAGGCTCACTGACTAGAGTTCCTGCTCCGGTTGCCGACCAGCCCAACCAGTGGTGTGTCGACGGGCAATACCAAGTATATTCAGACGTCAAGTTTCTAAATGATAAAGGCGTCATGACACGAACCATTACACTGGAGAAGCGGGTCCTTACAGGAAGTCTCCCCACCATGCAAGATATCCACACTCTCTTCACCAGACACCGACTAGAGTGGACAACTCGTTGTTTGGGCCGCTATAGTGAGGAGTTTATTCGAGAGTTTGCCTCTTATGTTGCTACTCTCCCTACCAGCCATCCACCGGTATCTGTACGGTGAGGATGTTGATACCACTAGGACCCCTCTCACCGTCGAGTTCGACTATCGGTGGAAAATTGTTAAGGATGGACGATTCTTGTGTGAGCCATCGCTAAGAGAGACCACCAAGAGGTGGATGGGCCAACACTTATCTATTGATGGAGAGGTTGCGACTTGGTAATGGATCCAAAGGGAGCCATCAAGAAGTCTAACTTGACCTTCACGGCTAAGTTTCTATGGTTGATTGTCCGCCACTGCCTCTCGCCCACGGCTGCAGATAATATAGTTACACGGGATCGCACAGTTCTGATGGAAGCGATGATGGTCGGGTTTGAGGTTGACTTCGCTTTGCTTCTATATGCTGTCATGCACAAGAGGGATTTCAAGGTCACCACTACTTGCCCTTTTCCGTGCATGATATTTTCATTATGCAGGTCCGAAGGTGTGCCCATCTGGAACATTGATCAGCTCAAGACTCCGCAGGGCTATGTTGATATTAGCTTCATCAGGGATGAGGCCAATGAGTTGGCTCCATGTAGAGGGCCCCATACAGAGGTGCCTTCACTTGGTGAGAATCTGGCTGATATTGTAGCGCATGCTCGAATGGGTACGCAGGCTACTTCAGCACCCACTGGCACTACCCCGCTCGAGTCTATACCGAGTAGTGGCACTTCTCCAAGCTCCTCTCGCTCTTCCCCTTCCCCCGCTCTGGTCCTGCTTGCTAGGGTCCAGAAACTAGAGGCTCTGATGGCCACACTTCTGCATCACATCCAGCCTTGTATGCAGAGGTCTGTTGCTAAGGCGGAGGAGAGCTTAGAGCGTAAGATGGCACAACATATAGAGAGGAATATCGCAGAGGTTCATCAGAGCTTAAACGCTTTTAAGTTGTGGGTGCTAGCCCGGCCAGCCTCTCCGGTGGACGTGTCAACCCTTCAGGATGTAGTTGAGAGTTTGTCAGAAGATCTTGATATGATCCTGAGGCTAGGGTGCCTGAGTGTAAGGCCCCTTCTGCAAGCCTGCTGAGGATACAATGTTGGCTGTTTTATTCGCCACTTTTGAGATTCCACCACCTCCCCCTCGAGAGCATGCCAAGAGGCATAGGGATCGAGAGGAGGATGAGGCTACGTCAAGGAAGAATGATCGCTGTGAGATGGAGGCTGCAAGGAGAGCCTCGGTTGTTAATGAGGAGGTGCATAGGATTAGGGTCGTAGAGTCAGCTGCCGGGGCGTCTAGCTTCAGAGATGTGCAGACAGCGGGAGGCACGACTGATAGTGCTGTTGTTGATGAGGACACTACTGAGGGTGTCCAGACTACATAGGTAGTGGGTTCCGGGGATCTGGACCCACCAGCTTGTTGATCGCCGGCGCTTTGCGTCTTAGGTTTGCTTCACCTACCACTCTCGTGTTTCAGTTTTTTTTTATGCATTGGGGACAATTGCATATCTTTTTGTTGGGGTGGGGTAAATGGAAAGTGAGTGCTAGGGTTAAGTCTGAGTAGCCTAACTCACGATCCTCTTTTGGGGTTTTCTTGCCTGTGTTCTTTTTCCCCCAAAAGACCGACTACTTTTATTGTTGAACCGGCATGTTATATCTTTTGTACATAGTATAACTCTAAATCATGATGGCTAAAACAAATATGATATCCCAATATGAAAATGATGCATGACTAGGCATAGTAATTGATAATTGTGTGGCTCTAAACATGACATAGAGATACACTACTGCATGACCTTGAATCTAAGACTAGAACTAGGTGTCTAATAATCTGGAAATGTATGAATGTCAAGTGAGTGTGAGGAAAATCGAAGGATCCACCGCCGACACTGAGCTAGAACTTGCCTGGTAGTCTTGCTAAAAGTAAGCCCAAATGAACAATTAGGTAAGGATCATAGGCCTTTGCTCAAAATAGTCAATCTTTAGCCCAAATAAAAAAAAACAAATGAAGTTAATCCCGTATTGATCCAAATTATTTGAGCCTAAAAACATATGTTTTTTTTCACCCCAACTGATCTTCTCTGGGAACAATGTGTTAGCCCTGGTCCCTCCTTGGACATGTGCACCTCAGTTTGTGCCCAAAGCATATGTTGAGTGTGGCTAATGAAGAAAACAACTTTGTCGTGGCCCTTACCCAATCGTGGGTATTTTGAACCTTGAAAAATGGCAAAGTCATGAGTTGAGGGATGCTGTTCTAAGGAATACTCCGTAAAGTGGGGTTGAAAGAATGAAGAGAATGAAAAAAAGAAAACAGAAGTGACTAAAAAAAAGTCAATTACATATAAGGATAAGAATGGGAAAACAGCAAGATAAAAAGAAAATTGAGAAATTGGGTGAAATAAAATAATAAAAAGATGGTACGCTTATCCGATATGTCAAGGAGGGAAACAAGTCACTAAAGTATACCTAAGTATGCCCTACCCGACCCTGAGCCTATGTTACAAGCTAAGAAAATCCTATCGTGATCCTAAGAGTTGTATAGAGAATGTAAAGCAGGGAAAATAAGGGCATGCTTATGGCAATATGTATGAATGAGTTGTGAATTTGTTCTGAGAGTGAGTGTTGAAGAGTAATCCTTATAATCAAACTGAAATCGTTGTGTGAAAAATGAGGATTTGTTTGAACTGAGGACACTAGTTGCAATACCGGATATATTACCACCTCGATGAGAAATTGAAGAGGATAGGTGTCAGTGCGTGGTGAGTCTGTGTCATGGTCTGGTTCCACATAATTTAAGCCTAATAGTGATAACATGCATAAACATGATGAGAATGATCGGGATTTATGGAGAAATGATTGCGAAAGATAAAATATGGATACTCTTGTACAAAGATTTTATATTGAGTCATAGTGCGTCGCTTGAGGACAAACAACGAATTTAAGTTGAGGGTGTTAACGTACCGTGGTTTCACAGTATATGATTTTTTCTTAAGTTTAGTGTGTGTCCAAAAGACTTTTTGTATTGATTTCTATGTAAGTTTTACTAATTTGCAGGAAATCTATCCAAAGATGAACTCGAAAGTTTTTGAGCGAGAAATACAGAAGAGACCACCTACGGAGCTTATGAAGGTCCATCGAGTTTGTGATGGTCAGTAGGTGGTATCGTAGTGAGGAGAGAAGCTGCTGAAGGAAGATGGAGAAGTCTGACCAAGTGTGGGATTATGGAAATCCATGACGGAACGTCATAGCCACGACGGTTCGTCCTAATGGTTCTTCGTAATGATCAGAGAGTAGTCCAGTACCTAAATTCCAAGAAGTTAAAGTATCATGGAACGGAGACCCTCGACGGACCATCATGCTTGGAATGGTCCGTCATACCTATTTGTTGAGGGTACTAAAGAAAGCAGCAGAAGAATTTGTGAAGTATAGGACGACGGAGGCCATGACGGTCCGTCGTGACCACGACGGTCCTTCACGAGGTCCGTCGACTCAGACGCGTTTTGACAGATTTTCTATAATTAGAATCCTTCTTTTATTAGGTTTTTATTTTTATTATAAATAGTTCGAAAAACCTCGTTTTTGGGGTTAGACTTTTCTATAGTGAGACTTTTGGTTAGACAGATAGACTTTTTGATAATCTTTAGTTGTCTTGTTCAAGTATTGAAGGATTAATTTCAGTAATTGATACACTTTTTCTGGAATTGATCGTTGGTGCTTTTGTTGATTAATCAAGTGAATTTCTGGATTTTATTATTTCTCATTAAAGTAAGTGCATGAATTCTTATACTAAATATATGATAGTGTGATTATGTCCATGGGTATCTAAACTCCATAACTAGGGTTGTGGGAACCATGGGTGAATAATGAGGTAAAATCTAACTAAAATAGCAATTCTAGAATAGTGTCTTGTATGAATTGAAAATTCTTTCGTTTAGAAGTCTTTTTAACGGATGGCCAACGTTAGAACTCGCCTTAATGATACTTGACGGACGATGGAGGTAGATAGGAAAAGAATTATCAACATTAATGTACACTATCTAATAGGCTAGTGTCGGTTAGTACGAGGTAATAACTTAGTCAAATATGGAATACAATGCTTAATATGAGGTAAAGGTAAGGGTTAGTACATCAACACACGTAGACGGTCCAAGGTGCGAGTGAAATTTTCTAGATGCCGGACCAAGGATTTAGATATACATAACTTGTCAGTTTACATGCAAGATATTATGTAAGAATTGTTATAGTTAGAATTATCAAGTTAGGAACCTGTGGGGAACCCTTAAGCCCTAGTTACCTTTACTAATTGATTAAGCTCCGAGATTTGAATCTGTTAGTTGGTTAATTTAATTTAGTTAATTATTTCCATTAATTTAGAGTTAAAAACCCCCTTTTTTGTCTTTTGCTTTCTAAGGAAATAGTTGACTAAATAATAGTAATAATAGAATAAAGTTAAGTCTGAATTATTTTTCTCGTGGCATCGACCCCAACCTCATTAGTTGGGTTCTTTACTTGATATGACCGCTTTACTTCTTATTTGAGAAGTAAGTTTGAACGTATCATGAATCTCCCTTATAGGGGAATTCAACCCCTCTCACTGCCAAGTTCACTCGATGATAAGCTAAAGTTCCTTTTTGAGACGTCATTATTTCATTCTTTAAAAATCATAGCTTAAATTAGGTAACAAAAGACTAACCCCCTCGTAGACCATATCATATAGCTCATTAGTAATAGGATGAGAACATCCTTTCATCACAAACCATCATTAGTGAGATCAACATATCATCATCTTATGTTCTAAGGCACACAAGAAAAATCATCTTCAAACTTGCATTAACATATCCTCACAATGATCTCACATTCAATATAATCATATCATGTCATCATATTCATCACATCATATTTCCTAATTTAATCACAAATAATCATCAACAATCTCATCATCAATTCATAATATTTAAACAATAACTCCTCATAATCATCATAATAAAGTGAATTAAGAAATAACATAACCAATTCTAACAACCCTAATCATCTTCAAGTCCAATTCATAATTAGGGTTAGAGTAAAGGAGCCACTTCATCACAAACTAAGGAAATGATCATGAAATAAATACTATAGAAAACAATTATATCATTAATAATCAAAGGAAACCAATAAAATTCAATTTGAAAGATGAATTTCAGAATAAGAAGGAAACTTATGTTTTTGACATCTCTTGAAATCAATTTGAAGGATCCTCTTGGGAAAAGAAATCTCAAGAGTGAAGAGTTGTCATACCTTAACAATCCTTGAAGCTTAATGGAGACAAAGGTTAAATCTTGCAGCCCTAATTCCCTTGAACCTTGTCTTCAATGGTGTTCTTTGGGTAAAGAGAAAGAAATTAGAGAGAATGTAGAGAGATTCGAGTTTGGGAAATAAGGAATGTTAGGAACGTTTAATGAGGATTAGGTGTTATGTAGTCCCTTTAATAACTAAATTAAACAACCCCTAACCATTAATAGACCACCAAAGTAACTAACTAATAAAATCACTCACTTAAAAAATTCTGATGGTTAAAACAGGACCTGATCTACGAGACTTCGACATAAGGTCCGTAGGTCAATCGATGACCACGTACTGCACGGGTGTCATTTGGATCAAGGAGTGTTTTTTGGACCACATTTTGAATTTGGATAAGTATGGACCAACGATCACCATCCATGGGTTGTTGACCCATTGACAGCTCGTCGTTTGATCCGTTGTTTGGCCATTGTCAATTTGACAACATTTGGTCAAATGCAAGGGTACTCTCCAAGGACCCTTAGAGATGTCCTTGGGGATCCGTACCTAGACGTTTATGCCCTAAACACACTCTTATACCGTTTTAACACCTTTCCACAAATTTTCATTAATTTCTGACTTTTAATGTCCCGTTAAACATACCAAGGTACATTAGTGCACATTTCATTATTCACCGAACGTCGTAAATGCTTCTTGAAGTTTCGACTCTAACATTTCCTAAATGTTTCAAACTTTATTTTAGTCCTTAAAACAATTTTCTATGTCTTAGTTCTTCATGTGAGGCTCTCATTAGGTCATGGACTTGCGGAATGTTACATATGGCCTTACAGAGATTGAAGAGGCCATGGTAGATTCAGTTGTACATGATTCTTTGGGAGATACATCCCTAGTGGAGCGGGTACTTTTAAGGCACTATAGGAACTTATTCCAGATTGTGAGTGTCACACCAGCCACTGATTCCCCAATAGATGGACCAATTGTTTAGATAGGATTCCCTTACCCCTCTCTTTGGCTTATTTTTATTTTAGTTTTCAATATTTTTCTTTCATTTGAGGAAAAATAGTTTTTGTTTTTTTGTGGGGGTAAGGCCCAACTTTTGTGATTATTGGTCTGTGTATATATTGATTATGGTTTGGTATTGTATTTTATCTATGTTTGATCTTGTGGCTCCTTATTTTAAATGTAAATAATTTTGACCCACTACACCATTTTAGGCTTTCAGCCACAATTGTAAAGTGTAGCCTAAACTAGCAAAAAGTGTGGTCTTTACTAAAAGGCAACACTTTTTGACTTTAGGCAACACTTTTTGGGGGTGGCCTAAAAAGGCGTAACCTTTGACCTTAGGCTACACTTTTAAAATGTTACCGTAGCAACTACTCTTAAAAAGCGTGCCTGATAAGGTCGAAAGGCCACACTTTGTAGCATCTCATTTGCCATACTACTATTTGATAAAACTACACTTTCTAGTGTGGCCTTTGCTTTGTTATTTGCCACACTGTATAAGTGTAGCTTTTTATACATCTTCAAAAATAACATTTATAAAGTGTATCCTTTTTCAAATGTAGAAAATAAATTTTATAATCAATAAACCACACATTTGGCATCCCACTAATAAAAGGGTGGCAACATTGTTTAGAATTTTTCTAGACACAATTTCTAATGGAAAAATAATAATTTTTGTTCGAATAGATTAACTAATCACATAATTATATAATTAGAGAGGCATAGACTGTGCTCAGCACCGCACAATATTGACATACATATACTGAAATGATAGGATAAATACTCACAAATAGAAGAGACTTCAATAAGACATGGATATAAGAAGATATACTTAAGACCAACAGGAAACAATCTAAATTGTAGTTATCATTTTTCATTATATTTCTTGTTACAAGTGCGGCTCAATATCAACACATTTTGAACATCATAGTTATTCAAAGCTTGTTCCATTTCTTTGCCAGTAGGCTTCTTGATGACTCGGTCTGCATGAAAGTAAAATCGGCTTATTGACCTTCTTATGCAATTATCCTTTAAGAATATCCAGTAGGAAACCAATATAATACCTTTTACTAATAAATGATTTTAGTGTCGTTTTATGTTTTTAACTTAAAACTCAAGTCATGATCCCTCCTTTGTTCCTGGCAAAGTATGCATCTGAAGCTCTAAAACAAATCGTTGATTATCAGTTACTTTTGACGTGTTGCCTGTATATACTTGAGCACAAACCTGTTCCAGAATCACTATTACATTTTGAAAGTCATTTAGTAGTCTATGGGGGATAATTTTAGTTGATGTTCATATCAATGACATGGCTATCCTTATTATATATACACTGTAAATAAGCTCATGCCATTCTAGTTGATGCACATATCACCTTTATTTTATGACCTGCTTAAGAATTCACCATATTTAACTATGTTTATACAAGTTTTTTCTTTGAAAAATTGGATAACAATTGAGATGTATGCATGACATTCTGTAAAACGAGAAGCAACCCAAAAAATTGATTGTTACAAGCAAAGGAACTGCTGTAAAAAATCACCAACACAAAGAGCTAAAATAAACAATAAGATGGAAAAATTAAGCAAGTTCAAAAATGTTTAACACATGAAGAAGCTGATGAAATTTCAGACTTACAAAAGGGTAAAATGAAATTGTGAATGAGAAGAAAGAGAGAAATAAGAATGAGAGGAATTGAAGAAAACAAAAATGTCAATTTCTTCATACCAACCATATTATCATAAAAATGCCAGACTTTTTGGGTCTTCATGCCAAAATATACTTTGTATGGTCAGGAACCAAAGCAAGCAACAAATACACTGATAAACAGAAAAAATATGGTGAAAATGCAAGATAGATGTACTTATTGACAGTTTCACATTCTCACCTTGCAGCAACATAGTATATCATGCTCAGCAAATGTATGCGAAGTGTCTTAGCTTGTTCCCATGTAAAAGCTATTATTTGAACAATTGAACTAACCATTCTAACTGATCTACACCAACACATACATTCAGCATGGAAAACTGATTCATACGATGGTAAGTCAACTCATATAAATAACACTCAAATTATGACAATCTATACACCACTGAGCAATCAAGAATTTTCATACAATATTACAACGGTAGAGCTAAGTATGGGTGGAAAATTATAACAATTTATACAAAACTAGAAAAATTAGACTTATAACACATTTATATAAAATAGATGCCAGAATTGGTCATGATTTTTATTGAGTTTTCACTTAGTATAACTAGAATTACATCTATTGCAACAAATGAGGTGATATCAACACAAGAAACAATATCATGCCATTCAAATTCAACTAATCTCTTAACCAAATTAATGAATGAGAAACCTGAAAATATTAATTAGGATTTACTTGCTGTTTAGTCCAATTTCCAATATTTGAAGTGAAAAAAAGCACAGATCCTTCACTTCCCTCCAAAGATCAAATGTAAAAATAAAGACGCAAAAGATAATCAAGAACAAAGCAAATTCAGTAAGAACATTAAAAAACCCTTTATGTGAAACATGGGAAAGTTTATTACTCCCTCTGTTTCATTTTACATGTCATAGTTTGTCTGGACACAAAGTTCAACAAATAAGAAAGAGTTTCAAATTGTATAATTTAAACTAAATATTCATGCAATGCATCAAAATAACATCTGAACCTTATTATTTTAAACATGTCATGTAGAATATTGGAATTTAAGAGTTGGTGAATATAGAATGAGAAAGTGACTTAAATTAAGTGACTATATTGTCATGTAGTGTCTTAAATTTATCTCTCTCATAGTCATACTAAAAAGAAATTTCATTATGTATAGTCGTTAACTCTTGCATCTACTTAATCTGCTTAAAGGAAAAAATTATCATGCATGCGGCACGCCAACTCATACTCGTATGAGATATCATTTGATTGACCAGTATACATCACAGAGGCCCATCTGTCAACTTTCTTTTAAGTCCCCTCCACCTTTTTTTTTTTTTTTAAATTTTTACGCTTGATGTACTCTTTGTTTCTATTTTTTAAAATATTTATTTTTTGCATTCTTAGCTAATTAATTTTGTTTCTTCTTTTTAAAATATTTGTTTTTTTATTCTTTTCAAATATAATTATTTATATTGTTTCTTTTATACGTAGTGAATAAATCTTATGATTATATATATAT
>NC_028640.1:43054073-43062784 GCF_001406875.1 Solanum pennellii | reverse complement strand
TATATATATATATATATATATATAGTTTATTTTTTTTAATATTAATTTTTTATTCAATCTTATCTATTTATATCGTAATAAGTATTGGTCGTATTTAATTTTCAATTTATAAAATTAATATATACGTAATTGTTTTATTCTAACAATTAATATTTTAAAATAGTATAAATAAAATTTGTATAGTCAAAATTAAAGTTTTATTTATAATTTCTTAAGAAACATGTAAGGAAAGTAGATAAATAATATATTTGTTAAATATCACTTAGCTTGAATATTTAAGAATAAAAAATATCATATAAATTTATGGAAATAATATATATTTCTGTGGGTGTTTAGGGATCTTTTTATTTTGAATTTCAGGAAAATAGTATCAAAACTTATGTAATTGTTTGTTAAGATCATTGATGCTCTTCCATTACATTTTCTTGAAGAGTATTTATACATCTAAGTGTTTTTGGATACATGAAATTGTGGAGAAGAATGAAAAAACAAATTAATAGTCTATATTTCTTTTTACCAAATTCTTAAGAAATCATTCATAAAATATTTATTTTACAAATTGGCAGATTAATTATCTTTTTCACTTTATAAATTTTATTTATACTTTCAAAAAGAATATATTATTATAATAATGAAAAAAATGTAATTAATTACATCTTAATCTGTAAATTAACAAATAATTTTATATAACTATTTTAAGCATTTTAAATAATCAATATCAAAATAAAATATAACATCACAATGTTAGAAGTAAAATGATAACTTATTAGTAAATAAAAGTGTAAAATTTCCGAAAGGAAACACTTTATAAGGGAAGAGATAGAAAGGACGGTTTGGACAATTTTTTGAAGTGGAAATCAATTATCAACGTGACAAAATATGAGTGGAGCATCGTATAAGTTTTGTCTGCCACGTCATATATACGCCTTATACATAATAAATTTTTTCGCTTAAGAGGTACAGTGATACTCAAAAGTTTAGAGAAGTCAATGGTGTAATTCGGACTAGATATGTAAGTTTATACAAAAATTCAGAAGGGGCGATTGTCCAACTAAAGAAACTTCACGAAGAAACATCATATATACATATATGAACATCAAAATTGGCTTATTGTAATTTCATATTAGTTGAAAAGGGAATTAAAAAGAAAGAACTTGCAGTTTCCAACACAGTTCTTGACCAATTTGTAATTGTATATACAACTAGAATGATATCACCAACACGGTCAATCCACAAATAGAATCTATCATCGAAGATAGCTGCAACCAAACCGATAAATATTTTTGACTACATGAAAGTAGTGATCCTAGATGTCGTGGTTCCATAACGTGCCTAATGATACACAACTACACATATTTACATGAAAGTATTTATGAAAAAGACCTTTGCATATGCTCTTACTATCTTGTTTTCTGAACTTCCTCAATACATTCATAGCTGAAATTTTACTCAAGTAGCTGTTAGCATATTGCATATAGCCAACACAACTGCTCTTCACTCATCTTGTTTAAAGGTGTATCTTTTGTTAATTGTTCAACAACTTGCATTTAGACTTAAAACAATATGCAAACACATGAAGTCGAGTTGTCATTCATGAATATTAAACAGAAAAGGAGAGACAAAGATATGACATGTGCAAAAAAACATACCAAGAGTTGACATTACAGTTGAAAAATGATAATCCCTACAGGTGGAACTCTAAAATTGCATCTAAAATTTTAAAACGCCTAAAATTAAAAAGTAATCATAAATTAAGATTTTCGAATACCATCAATAGGCACAAATAATAGGTTAAATAATTTTGTGTTGAACATAACATGAGGTAATATGAACAATCTTGAAACTGGACAATTCACGAAAGCAATTTTCTTATTTTTTACTCAAAGATAAAACATCGTGTTTATCTAAAATCTTATCCAAACAAACCCCTTTTGTTGATAGCCATGTTAAAGACTCCATAACTAAAGTTTAAAGCTTTTTTCTCAATTGGTGTTTATAAAAAAAGAAAATAAGAATTATGATTATGTTTTTGTTAGTGTTTGTTATGTTTATCTGTGGGAAGAGAGTGCTATTAGGGAGTGGACGCTGGGTAAATTTAAAAACATTATACTTTCTTTTTCTCTTTATATCATTTATAAAAAATTGAAAAAATGACCACAATTTCAGCAAGTATTCAAGATTGATAGTAAGAAAAAGGAAAAGACAATCAAGCGTAGTACCTTCAATACCGAAACTGTTATAAATTCAATTGCTTCACGAGATCTAAACAAACCTACGGCATACTTAGTGAAATCCCACAAGTAAAGTCCAAGGAGGGTAGAATGTACACAAACCTTACCATGAAATCTAAATAATATATACACAATAGCTCTTTGCACATAAAAGATTAACTCCAATCTATTTCTTTTAAGAATTCGTTACTCCAGAGGTACTTTTGCTCCCAACAATAGTACGATGAACTTCTGAGCTACCAGAATCAAGTGGAGGGTGTGATATCTTCAATCTTTCTTATTCGATAATAGATAGATACCTGAAAATGAAATGGCCAGCAAATGAGTTATTTCAAATACTAAATGAATAGAGTAATCTCTTATGAATTATCACTTACTACCCACTTTCTCTTGTTTATGAAAAAAAATATTAGTAAATCATAGCAAACATTAGGAAGTTATTTTGCTAAAGTACCCAAAAACTTCTTTAATACAAATCCATATGTTCAAGCGTTTTATGCTTTAATGTTGCTAAAATTAATTTCATGACACACTTACAAGGCTGGATGAAAACTTTCAACTCCAAGGTCATCATACCTCCAGAAAATGTAATTCTATGCAGAAATTCTATGAGGGTGTAGAAACCTGTTTACAAACAATCTATATTCAGATAGTGAAATGTGTGAAATGTGGAATGAAGCAACAGTAACATTAGGAAGTTATGACGCATGATGTACAATTGTTGACAACTAGGAGCACTGATGCAACAGTTCTTTTGCATGAAGAGCAATCCAAACAGGGAGGAGCTAGAATAGAAGTGCTGCATATATTTGTATATGCACAAGTTCTGTCTTCTAATACATTAACATAGCATGTGTCGAAACAAACTTAGTCAAATGAATGCCTAGTTTACTTGTACTTACACTATTACTTTAACTTGTTTCTATAAAAAAAAACTTAAACTCTTGATTTATCTGGGCTTGTGTATGGTTTATCGTTAACCCTAAGTAAACATACAAATGTAACATGAGATTCTTTATAAACCAAAAGCTTGGCAAGGCCACAACCCGAAACATGAAACTCTAGATTCTCATCGCGGACGAGATTAAACTATAAATTTAAATAAGTAATGCATCAGAAAGTGCAACTAATGAGGATTGAGGAGTAATAACAAATGTGTTGTCTGATTCACTTTGCATAACATGAAATTTGTTAAAGCATCATCACTTTCCATGACCATTATTCATATTAAAACACATTCAGAAACAACCTTGTAAGCAGCAATAGTTCTTATTGCTAAAGCAACAACTTTATCAATTGAGTAATATGGTTACTGGTTAATGCTAAAGCAACAAACATAAGCTATAAATCTAATGAAAACATATAAAGTCTAAAGAAGATGTTGAAACAGATTATCACCTAAACTACAGATTTGAACTAAGTAAATATCCAACTTTTTAAAACACACATGAACTAATACCAAGAACTGAAATTAAAGTAATTTTATTCAATCCAGTTATGGATTATTTAGATTTATGTCGTAATTTTGACCCTAATTCCTACAAGCTTTCGCCATTGTCATATCTCAATTTTGTCGAAAGATTTCCACAAGCTCTCCGTTGAAGCTTTAGCGCCCTAATACGAAAATTCGAAAGAAATTTAACTCGACATTCAAATTTTCTAAAAAAACTAGTTACATGAACAATTACTCATTCTCTGTCTAGCTCTCACACACACATATTGCGTCACATAGTTGTCAGAACGAGATGAAACATAAAACCGTGTCAAGATTTGTGAGAAGATGTCAAAACCTTACCTGAAAAGTTGTTGGTGACGGAAAACATTTTGGTTGAAGTAAATTGAAGCAGAAACGTAACAGCTTCAAAACTCAACCTCCTCGTAGTGTTGACATAGAAAATGTCAAAATTTGCCTCGCTGAAGTACCGGAGAAGAATGTACAATCTTGTTTTTCCAACCTAATGCCAAAATTGATTTAGGTAAAATGTTAGGGATGAGGCATTTTCTTGAGACTTGGAGAGAAAAGGCCCGTTCTTCAGACTTAAAGAGAAAAGGCAAGACGTGATTTTTTTCTCATTTGGGGGAAACGGAAGTATATATGTTTTATCAATTACTTTTTTGCCTAATAAAAATTGGAGGGATAGTTAAAAAATTTGGAGGGAATATAATATTTTGGTAAAAATTTAAAAATCATATTTGTGATTTGTGTTTCTACTATTAGGAAAATAGAACACTCAAAAAGTGTGGCCATATATATAAATAGTTATTGCCAATTATATCATACTTTAACAACGCTTATAAAATGCAGCTTATACCATTAGGGAGTACACTTTAAAAGTGTTGTCAATATTATTGAAGCCAAAAGTAAAAAACTTAGGCTACACTTAAAAAGTGTCCCCAAAAATATTTTAGGCAACACTTTAAAAGTGTTGTTCAAATTTAGTATGGCTATAGGCCTAAAATGGTGTCGTAACCCTTTTTGAAAAATTGTACCAGTTCTTGATTGTGTTTGAATATAGTTGTTCTCTTTCATATTTGAGTATCGGTCTTGATCAATCAGATGACTTGTATAGTGCTCATAATCGAACAAAAAAGTATGTTTGGATACAATGAGACCAAATTAAGTTTCATAGTAAATATGTGAACTTTTTGCATCTCCTTGTGACTACTCAATCATAAAATTGAGTCTATTGTTATAAACATTGCACACTAGCAAAAGTGTGGATTCTTGTTTGCCATTGGTGGCAATTTTTATATGATGAGCTTACCATGAACTATGTGTGATGATACCTAGAATTCTCCCTGTTTGTCCAGTTGACTAAATGATGTAAGCTCTTAAAATGATCTTAGGCAACAATTTTAAAGAGTGAAACAATTTGACATTATACCTCTTTTGTGGCCTACCTTGTGAGTATGTGACTTCTGTTGAAAAACTTTTGAGACTTAACATTTCCTTAGAAGAAACTTGATCAAATGGAAGCATTTTTTTATCCCTTCACCCTCAACCCTCATGAGATATGGTTTGTGTGAATAGAAAACTTAGTCCAAAAGCCTATGTTAGGGGTGTGGTGAAACGATAAGTTTAATCAAGAAGTGCAAAGAAATCCCCTTGACCCATTGTTTTGAGAAAGACGGAACCCCTCCATATACAAAAACGATAAAAAGGAAAGAAGAGTGATATTTTTTAAATGAAATTGTGATAGTGCAGAGAAAATGGGGCGCCTGGTATCCCTTGGAATGTTAATAATGGGGTGACTTATGAGAATAAGTGAGAATAATGAGGAGAAGGAAAGGAATTGTTGTTCATACCATATCTCATGAGGATAGAATTAACTGAGCCTAAATGACCATACCTTTGTCACACCCCGGAGTACACCTTAGTAGGCATGGTATTCTTGGATTGTAACATGGCGTACTTGACCTCTCGGAGGTCTTGTAAGAGCCGTTTGACATCATCCATTGCATAGATGTATGAAAAGTAGTGCGAAACTAAAACTTTTCACACAAAATAGTAATACTTCAGAATATCTCTTTTATAGAAAAACATAATGAATGTCTATCTCTCAAAGTCGCCTTCTTAGACAAAATGAATATTATGAGACAGGACCTTTAATTCAACATATAGAAAAGTAGCTAAGTCTATTACAATACTTCAATAAGCAAGATGTCCTCGAATCTAGTGAGGACGTACCAACACTTGCTTGAATGATCAATAATCCAAGCTTCACTTTGAGACTCTTCTCAAATGCCACCTATACATTTATAGATAGACAAAATATATGGAATTAGTACACTAGAATGTACTAAGTATGGCATAATGAAATAATCATGATAAAAAGACATTTGTACAAAACATTCTCTTTTTGAGTAAAACTTCATAAAACAAGTATAAGAGATCACATTAAATCACCATAAGCACATATAGTCACATTCAATAAATATACATTAACATCACTTCATATCACATGACCATGACACCCTCCTACCAAAGGTGATTCTAAAGCTCACTTGAGTGAGTTATGAAGCGACCGCCCATACAATTCCTTCACACACACCAAAGTGATCTTTTAGATTACCTAAGATAACATTATTCCCATTTCATACATTCAACTCCCTGCTTAGAATTACTCTAAGACTCACCTAAGTAAGACATGAAAAGAATGCCCATACACCCTCTCCAAGCCTACCTAAACAATACTTAAAGCGGCTCTAGATAATAACCTTTTCTTTAACATATTACTTAGTTAAGTCATTCAATTCGTTAAGCCATTTATGAGACATTCACTATTTAAGGACATACATGATTAAGGCCTAGGGATACCAATTTGGGGTGAAAGCGGAATTATATATGAAGAGTAGTGAAGAAAGATTGATGAAAGATTGATGATTTTATTTATGAGGGGAAGCCCTCTATTTATATACAAAAATTTCACACTTTTGGCCAAAATGGCCGACATCTATTTTACACTTGGCCTTTTTACATTTGACCGACGCATAAAACAAAAACTTAATGGCCTATTTTTATTATTGGCCGACACACTTACTATTTACTTTACGACTTTTTACATAATTGGCTTTTTACAGCCGACGCAACACGACAAAAATAAAAGACTGACACAATACTTTTTACATATGGCTGATATTCAGCCGACACAAAACGATAAACACTAATAATACTCACATAGTAACATTCTTTAAAGCCTAGTCATGCAATGTCTAGATAGCATCCCATTCGACTACCTAACTTTCAGAAAAGTTCTCCAAAACTAGCATGTATCCCACATGATTAGAATAGGCAATAACGGCAATAGACCATACTAACTAGGCATGGAATCCGGAGTCAACCTACTCCGATAAAGGGTGTGCTACTTACCAACGGTAAAATTAGGACACAACCCATGTAGGCACATGGTTAAGGAATATCAAGGTCTGTTTGTACACTATCCTCATCTTAAAACTAGAGCTACTCCCCAAGAATACTCACTCGGTGCTACCCTTAATTCACATAGAGTAATTAAATAAAGGAGCATATGAAGAGGTACCATATCTTGTTCATAACTAAATCGTACTACACCTTACCAAAGAGGATCCACTAGGTCTGCCTACAATGGTTATTGAGATAGCTCAATGACTTTCCTAAGGATGATTTCATGCAGTTCCAGCCAACAAACCTAACTCCACCATTCACACGAGAAGGATACCATTACGGTTTTCAACTTTAATGATATCATAACTATCTTTTTAAAAGGTTTCACATAAATGACCTTCTTTAGTATATTCAAGACCATATTCCATTCATACATGTATATTCATGCCAAAGGTTCTTTAGCTTACTAAGTCAAGGATTTATATTCGCATTCTTCATGAATCAAGTAAGGGACATAGGTCTACCTGAACAAGACAAACTTCATTATAATCTTATCACATGTGCAATATCATTCATGTAGCACATGGTTCAACTAAGTAGATTTTCAAGTCACCTACACACTTCTATAAAATCATCAACATAACACATCATAACGTTCATATAGTCAACTAAGAAGCTTCACACTTCAACGTCAAGTATACACATACAAGACATCACTATAGCCCATTCATGATGTCACACCCTAGAATATATGGCACTCTTGGAGTACGACGCAACATATTTGACCTCTCGGAGGTCTTGTACAAGCCTTTGTTATCATTCATTGCATACATGTATGAAAAGTAGTGCGGAATTAAAGCTTTCACACGAATATGTTAAAACATCTTACATATAAAATCCATAAGAAAATACTAAGTCTCAAGATATGCCAATATTAGACTTAGGAATATTTGGGATACGACCCATACAATATGAAATATGGAATCACTTAGTCTATTATAATACTTGAATAAAAGAGATCTAAAGACAGTTATTCCCTCTAATCAAGTGAGGACATACTTTGACTTTGCTTGAATGATTACTAGATTACAAGATTGATCTAAGATACCTCTCAGCTGCTAACAACACCATTAGAGATAGACAAAAGTTATTGAATTAGTACAAACAGATGTACTAAGTATGACTTAATGCATATAATCATGAGAAACAGACATTTATGAGAAATATGTTCTTTTTAATTAAAACATCACAATATAAGTATAAGAATCACATTTAAGCACCAAACATCACATTTAGAACACAACATAATTCATCTTCAATTTATATCAAATAAAGGTTACATTACAATAAGCTTACAGTAAGCCTTACTGTAACATCACCATAACACCCAATAAGTATTACATATTACATATTACATATTACATTATAGAATCAATAACATATAAAAATGGTATAACCATGAGATCCTCCTACCAAACGTGATTCTAAGTCTCACTTGAGTGAGTTATGAATCGACCGGCCATACAATCCTTTCACGTACACCTAAGAGATCCTTTAGAGTACCTAGGATAAGATCATTCTTGTTACACAACATAACATATATATATATATATATA
>NC_028640.1:43049100-43053465 GCF_001406875.1 Solanum pennellii | reverse complement strand
TCAAGTAAATAACCCAACTAGTGAGGTTGGGATCGTTCCCACGAGGAAAATAGTCTAGACTTAACTTCAATCTATTATTACTTTTGTTTAGTCAATTACTTCCTTGGAAAGCAAAAACAATAAAAGGGGGGTTTCTATCTCTAAACGAATGAAAAGAATTACCTAAATTAAAAGAGACACTTAACAGCTTTGAATGTTGGTTTTTAATCAATTAATCAAAGTAACTAGGGTTTACGTGTTCCCCAAAGGTTCATAACTTGATAATTCTAACTATAACAATTCTTTCCTAGTATCTTGCATGCAAAGTGATAAGTTATGTATTTCTAAATCCTTGGTCCGGCATCTAGAAAATCTCACTCCGCACCTTGGTCCGGCTACGTGTGTTGCTATCCTAACCCTTATCTTTACCTCATATTAAGCATCGTATTCGATATTTGACTAAGTTATTACCTCGTACCAATCAATACTAGCCTATTAGATAGTATACACTAAATCTATGTTGATAATTCTTTTCCTATTATCTACCTCCTTAGTCCGGCAAGTAGCATTAAGGCGAGTTCTAACGTTGGCCATCCGTGAAAAAGACTTCTAAGCGAAAAAATTATTAATACATGCAAGACACTATTCTAGAATCTTTATTTTAGTTAGGTTTTATCTCATTATTTGCATATGGTTCCCACAACCCTAGTTATGGAGTTTAGTTACTCATAGTCATAATCACAATATTCAAATATATTAAATAAGAATTCATGTACTTACTTCAATGAGAAAGAGTAAAATCCGAAAGGTTGCTTGATTAATCACCAATAATCACTTGCAAGAATCTCAAAGTAATCAACAATCTCACAAAAAGTCTAATGATTCTCAAAAGTCTAACAATACAGTGTCTACTAATATGATGTCTAACAATACGGAGTCTAACATTCTAAGAGTCTAACCTCAAAAACGAGGTTTTTCGAACTATTAATAGAAAATAAAAACCTAATTAAACAAGGACTCTATTTGCTGGAAATCTGTCAAAACGCGGCTGGGTCGACGGATCGTCGTGGTCACGACGGACCGTCATGGACTCCGTCGTCCCATACTTATGCAATTTCTTCTGCTGCTCTCTTCATTCCCCCCGACGGCAAGTATGACGGACCGTCATAGGCACAACGGTCCGTCGAGGGTCTTCGTTCCAAAACACTTCAACTCTTGGAATATGGGTACTGGGATTACTTCTCTGAACTTCATGACGAACCTGCAGGACGGACCGTCATAGACACGACGGACCGTCACAAGCTTCGTAACCCCACACTTGGTCAGACTTCCCCATCTTCCTTCAGCAGCTGCACTAAGCTGCCACCTACGGACCGTCACAAGCACGACGGACCGTCATAAGCTCCATAAGTGGTCTCTTCTGCATTTCTTCGCTCAAAATCTCCGCATTCATCTTTGGAAAGATTTCCTGCAAAATAAAGAGAAACTTATATAAAAAAAATTAGCACAAAAAGGCTTTTGGACACAATAAACTTAAGAAAAAGGTATTAATAATACCGTGATACCACGGTATATCAACACCCTCAACTTAAATTTGTTGTTTGTCCTCAAGCGACGCACTATGACTCAATACACAATCTTTGTACAATAGTATCAATGTTTTATCCTTTGCAATCATTTTGCTATCAATCCCGATTAATCTCATCGTATCTATGCATGCTATCACTATTAGGCTTGAATTATGTAGGATCAGAACATGATGAAGACTCATCATGCACTATCACCTATCCTCTTCAATTTCTAACCGAGGTGCTAACAATTCCGGTATTGCAACTAGTGTCCTCACTTTAAAAGAAAATCCTCATTTTTCACACAATGATTTCTGTTTGAGTATAAGGATTACTTTTCAACATTCTCTCTCAGAACAAAGTCACACTCATTCAGACCTATTGCCATAAGCTTGCCCTTATTTTCACTGCCTTAAGTTCGCTATACAACCCTTAGGATCACGATAGGACTTTCTTAGCTTGTAACATAGGCTCAGGGTCAGGTAGGGTATATTTAGGTATACTTTAGTGACTTTTTGCCCTCCTTGACATATCGGCTAAACCTTCCACTTTCTATCATTTTATCTCGCCCAGTTTCTCATATTCTTTCACCTTGCTATTTTCTCTTCTTTCTTCATTTGTGTAAGTGACTCTCTTCTTTTCTTGCTTGTATTTCTTGTATATACTTCTTTTTCTTTACCTTTCTTTCAACTAACTATTGAGTCACTTTACTTTTGTTCTTTCTTTCTCTTTGTTCTTTCAACCTCACTTTCCATAGCATTCCTCATAATAACCACCCTCAACTCATGGCTTTGCCATGAGTCAAGGTACACAATACCCAAAGTTGGGTCAGGGCCATAACGAAGGTTGTTTACTGCATGAGCCACCCTCAACTTATGCGTTTGGCATAAGCTGAGGTGCACAAGGAGGGACCAGGGCCAACACATCATTCCTAGAAAAGATAAGTTAGGGTGAAAAAGAATGGTCTAATTTAAGCTCAGATCATTTGGATCAATGAAGGATAAATTTCATTTGTTTTTCTTTTAATTAGGCTAAAAATGGGCTATATTCAATAAGGGCCTATGATCCTTTCCTAATTGTCTATTATAGCTTACTTTTAGCAGGACTAACCAGGCAAGATCTAGCTCAGTACAAATAGTGGACTATTCAAATCTTCCTCACACTCACTTGACATCTCATCACTCTACCAGATTATCAGACACCTAGTTCGAATTTCAGACTTAGGGTAATGCTATGGTGTACCTATATGTCATGCTTAGAGCCACACATTTATCAGTTACTATGCCTAGTCGTGCATCATTTTCCAATTTATCAGGATATCATTTTAGCCATCATGCTCCATAATTAAACTATGTACAAAAGTTATAGACATGCCGGTTCAACAAAAAAAGTAATCAGTCTTTTGGGAAAAAAGAACACAGGCAAGAAAACCCCAAAAGAGGATAGTGAATTGGGCTACTCAGACTTCACCCTAACACTCACTTTCCATTTACCCCACCCCCAACAAAAAAAACATGCAATTGTCCCCAATGCATAAAAATTTAAATACTAGAGTGGTAGGTGAAGCAAACCTGTGGCGCAAAGCGCCTTCGATCAGCAAGCTGGTGGGTCCGGTTCCCTGGAACCCACGTCCTCTGCAATCTGGACACCCTCAGTTGTGTCCTCAGCAACAACGGCACTATCAGTAGTGCCTCCTGCTATCTCCACAGTTCGGGAGCTAGACGCCCCAGCCGCTAACTCTGATGCTCTCATCTGGTGCACCTCCTCCTCAGCAAGTGAGGCTCTCCTCGCAGCCTCCATCTCACGGCGCTCCATCTTCCGTGCTCGCGCCTCGTCCTCTGCTCGACCCCTACGCCTCTTGGCATGCTCTCGAGGGGGAGGTGGTGGAATTTCTGAAGTGGCGAATAGGGCCGCCAACACTGTGTCTTTAGCAGGCTCGACAGAAGGGGCCTCAAACTCAGGTACCCTAGCCTCTAAGATCGTGTCAATATCTGCGCGAAGGCTGTCGACTGCAGCCTGAAGAGTCGACACATCCACTGGAGGGGCTGGCCGGTCTATCACCCTCAACTCAAAGGCGTCCAAGCGCTGATGAACCTCACCGATCTTCCGCTCTGTATACTGGACCATTTTCCGCTCTAGGCGCTATTCTGACTCAGTAATACACTTCTGCATCCACGGCTGGATATGATGCAAAGAGTAGCCATTTGCGCCTCTAATTTTTGGACCCTAGCAAGCGGGACCAGCGCCGGTAGAGGGGATGTGCGAGAGGAGCTCGGGGCAGTGCTACTACCCAGGATAGACTCGACCGGGGTAGTGTCAGTGGACGCCGCCTATGTAGCCGTGCGGGCCTGGGCTACCGTATCAGCAAGATCATCAGCAAGTGGGGGCAGCTCTGGACGAGGCCCTCTGCGTGGAGCCAACTCATTGGCCTCATCTCTAATGAGGCCGACGTCAACAGTGCCCTGCGGGGTCTTGAGCTGATCTATGTGCCATATAGGCACACCTGCGGACCTGTAGAGAGAAAATATCATGCACGGGAATGGGTAAGTAGTAGTGACCTTGAAAGCCCTCTCGTGCATGACTGCCTGTAGAAGCCACGCGAAATCCACCTCGAACCCGGCTATCATCGCCGCCATCAACACTGCTCGATCCCATGTAACGATATTATCAGCGGCTGTGGGGAAAAGGCAGTGGCGGACAATAACCCACAAGAACTTCACCGTGAAAGTGAGGTTGGCCTTCTTGATGGCCCCCTTTGGCTCGGTCACAGAGTCGGCACTCTCTCCATCAACTGACAGGTGCAGGGCCATCCACCTCT
>NC_028640.1:43046063-43049037 GCF_001406875.1 Solanum pennellii | reverse complement strand
GCCTATCTATCTGTGATCGGAGAGTCGCTACGTAGGATGCGTAGAACTCTCAGACCATTTCTTCACTTTTAATGTCCCAACGGACGTGCTGTCCACTCCAGGCGATGCCTGGTGAAGAGATTGTGGATCTCAGGCATCGTCGGGAGACTCCTTGTAACGACCCGCCGCTCCAAGGTGAGTGTTCGAGTCATAACTCCTTTGTCAGTCAGAAACTTGGCGTCGGAGTAGACTTGAAATTGCCCGTCGACACACCACCGGTTGGGCTGGTCAGTGGCTGGGGTGGGGGCCTGAGCTTGTGAACCTGATGTGAATTCCGAACTGTCAGCCTCATCAGACGAGGCCAACGCTGCAGCGGTGGCGGGTGTGGGAACCTCAGCAGAGCCGGAGGCTTCCTCCGACCACGATACTCCTAAGGAGCCAGACGCTCCTTCTTCATTTGTGGCTGACCCAGAGGGTGTGCCGGTCAGTGTGCGCTCCTCATCACTGGGAGGCAGTGACTATGCCAGACGCCACCTTTTTGGGTGTGGCTCTGGGAGCACGTGCAGCACAAGAAGGGGTGGAAGTGTCTGGGGGCACGTACTCGGGGTCACGCTCATCATCAGAGCCAATGACCATGCGGGCAGACGGGCGACAGACTTCGATCGCCCGCGTGTATAGATTCGATCTTGCTTGGGTGCCATAGTAGATAGTACCTGTAAAGGATCAATATTAGTACGAGTAGTGGCAAACAAGACAAGCAAAACCATACTAAAAAATTGAAAATAGTATGTCATTTCTATAGTAACAGGGACATACGACGGGCCTGGTGAAGGCTCGTCGTGACTATGACGGACAGTCATGAGGTCCGTCGTGTCTTACTTAGACTATGTATATATGGAGAACCCTGAAGGAGAGTCTCTGATTAGTATGACGGTATGTGCAGGACGGACCGTCACAGGTACGACGGTCCGTCGTAGGTGTCCGTCAGAGGACCCTTGGAAAAAAATGGAGACCCTTTGGAGAGGGGTCTCAGACCGTCATAACAGTCATGCAGGACGGACCGTCGTGATGACGACGGTCCGTCACATGTGTCCGTTGAAGGACACTTAGAAAAAATGGAGAGAGACCCTTAGAAACGGGGTCTGTGACAACCAGAAGGTTGTGCAGGACGGACCGTCGTGAAGACGACGGTCCATCACATGTGTCAGTTGGGGGACACTTAGAAAAAAAAAGAGAGACCCTTAGAAACAGGGTCTCTGACAACCAGAACGGTTGTGCAGGACGGATCGTCGTAAAGACGACGGTCCATCACATGTGTCCGTTGGGGGACACATAGAAAAAATGGGCAGTGGGGTGTTAGGGCTTTTGGAACGGACCCTACGACGGTCCGTCGTGGGTATGACGGTCCGTCATCGGGGTCTCGTTCTGTAGATCAGTGACAGAACTGGGGTACCCCATTCATCCCCGATGAACCCAAATCGAACTTGTAGTGTTTTGGACCTACATTTGTCTAACCCAACTACCTAGGAAACTAGCAATGCAAAAGCACCTTTGTCTAGGGTTGTAAACACGACAATTTCGAACATTTTTTAACCTAGATTAGACAGAATCTTATATAAAAGAAACGAACATATCACGAACAACTAAGCTAATACTATTTAATAAACAAAAATGCAAGATAAATGAGTAGAAATTAGAGACACATACCTTAGAATTGGAGAAAAACAAGATTACTCGGTGACCAAGAAGACACCCACAGCAGCAACTCCGACTAGTAGATGATAACTTTTAGGGCTTTGGAGAATTTGGGGGGGGGGGGCAATGATCGGTTGATAGAGGGAGAGATTGTGGAAGTAGAAAAGAGAGGGAAATGGGAGGAATAATAAAGGAATGGGGGTGAAATGAGGGGTTGGGAAGTTTAAATGGTGAAATTTTATAATACACTCCAACCGGGTCGGGTCGGGTACGCCTCATTAATCACGCGATGATTCCCCGACGACGGTCCGTCTCAGTTGTGACGACCCGTCGTTGGTTCCGTCATGTGTGACCTAGTTTGAAATAAAATAAAGACGTACCTAGTACGACGGAGGAATACGACGGTCCGTCGCAGGCGCAACGGTCCGTCGATGTATCCGTCAGTGACTGCTGCAGAGTAATTTTCTACAGAATTTCTTGGTGATGTGCCTGCAAATTTAAAAACCCATTAGTAGAAAAATGCTACCATTACTAAAAATACTATAAGTATTGGGTTGCCTCCCAACAAGCGCCTGATTTAATGTCGCGGCAAGATTGGGGACACTTGATTACTCAGACTTCATCAAGATGGTATGCCTCTATCACTTCATTCCTTGATGCTTTATGCCCAAAATAGAGTTTTATTCTATGTCTATTCATCTTAAACCGCACTCCCTCCTTGGCTTTTAACTCAACTGCTCCATGAGGGAATACTTGGGTAATCATGTAAAGGCCAACCCATTTGGACTTGAGCTTGCCCGGAAGATAAGGCGACACAGAACTGTCTACAAGCACCAAATCTCCAGCCTTAAACTCTTGTTTTGCACTTTTTTGTTCATTCTCCTTCTTTATCTTTTCTTTGTGGGATATGGCGGATACCGATTGGAGCTCACCACTCTTCCTCATAGTCCTACGCACGTTGAAGGTCGCTTCTTCATTGTTCAACCGAAATTTCATCTGCCCTTTTTCCATATCAACTAAGGCTCTACCTGTAGCAAGGAATGGCCTCCCAAGAATAATAGGCACTTCAAAATCGACTCCACAATCAAGAATAACAAAATCTGCCGGAAATATGAATGACTCCACTTTTACTAGCACATCATGGAGTATCCCTATAGGCCTTTTCACTGTCTGATCAGCCATCAGTAGCCGCATCGCCGTGGGTTTTGGATCCCAAACCTAACTTCTTGTAGATCGAGAGGGGCATGAGATTTATGCTTTCCCCCAGATCACATAATGCTTTCGCAAAATGTAATGACCC
>NC_028640.1:43042012-43042746 GCF_001406875.1 Solanum pennellii | reverse complement strand
TACACACTGCCCTTACCTTAGCTATATGGGCATGTGGATCCTCAGAAGGTAGCCGTGAAAACAAACCTCTAGCAGTGAGAATTTGCATCAGGCTACTACTTACCACAAAGGTTTGGCCTGTGGGTAGAGGAGGTAAAAAAAGTGGCCCATCGGAGTCTGCTATGTTATCATAGCCTTTGTAGTATGCTTGGGTCCGTGGAGCGGGATTTTGTCCCCACTGTTAGTGTTCACCCGGAGCATCGGGTAACAACTGACCATGAACATCAACCGGAGCTGGGATGTTCTGGTTTGGATCATCATCATTGATTCCCAAGTTTCAATTCATATTGCGTAGTGTACGCTCTAATTCGTGATCGTAGGGAAACAAGGGTTCTCTTCCTCTCCGTGTATTTGGCATACAAGGAGGATAGTTCTGAAAAAAATCAAAAACAATAAAACAAAGTACAATCAAGAAAATATCAACTAAACTATAGTAATAAGTTCAAGTTAATATAAAAGCTATAATCCCCGGCAACGGCGCCAAAATTTGATACGTTCAAACTTACTTCTCAAAAAAGAAGTAAAGCGGTCGTGTCAAGTAAATAACCCAACTAGTGAGGTTGGGATCGTTCCCACGAGGAAAATAGTCTAGACTTAACTTCAATCTATTATTACTTTTGTTTAGTCAATTACTTCCTTGGAAAGCAAAAACAATAAAAGGGGGGTTTCTATTTCTAAATGAATGAAAAGAACAA
>NC_028640.1:42943263-43041288 GCF_001406875.1 Solanum pennellii | reverse complement strand
TGTACTTACTTCAATGAGAAAGAGTAAAATCCGAAAGTTTGCTTGATTAATCACCAATAATCACTTGCAAGAATCTCAAAGTAATCAACAATCTCACAAAAAGTCTAATGATTCTCAAAAGTCTAACAATAGAGTGTCTACTAATATGATGTCTAACAATACGGAGTCTAACAGTCTAAGAGTCTAACCTCAAACACGAGGTTTTTCGAACTATTTATAGAAAATAAAAACCTAATTAAACAAGGACTCTATTTACTGGAAATCTGTCAAAACGCGGCTGGGTCGACGGATCGTCGTGGTCACGACGGACCGTCATGGACTCCGTCGTCCCATACTTATGCAATATCTTGTGCTTCTCTCTTCATTACCCTCGACGGCAAGTGTGACGGACCTTCATAGGCACAACGGTCCGTCGAGGGTCTTCGTTCCAAAACACTTCAACTCTTGGAATATGGGTACTGGGATTACTTCTCTGAACTTCATGACGAACCTGCAGGACGGACCGTCATAGACACGACGGACCGTCATAGACACGACGGACCGTCACAAGATTCGTAACCCCACACTTGGTCAGACTTCCCCATCTTCCTTCAGCAGCCGCACTACGCTGCCACCTACGGACCGTCACAAGCACGACGGACCGTCATAAGCTCCTTAGGTGGTCTCTTCTGCATTTCTTTGCTCAAAATCTCCGTATTCATCTTTGGACAGATTTCCTGCAAAATAAAGAGAAACTTATGTAAAAATTAGCACAAAAAGGCTTTTGGACACACTAAACTTAAGGAAAAAGTATTAATAATACCGTGAAACCACGGTATATCAGTAATTCAAGAAAGAACGCCAATACACCCTCTTTATGATTACCTAAATAATCCTTCAGACTACCTAAGTTTAGATCATATCTACTTTATCAACCAACTTTCCTATATATAGTCATTCTTAAGACTTCCCTAGGTAAGACATGAATACACCATCCTTTATGCCCCCTTCACACCATATATAGGCAACCCTAAAACTACTTTAGAGAAGTACTTATTCATTAACATGCTTTCTAACTTAATTCATTATCTTCATTAGTTCATTTAAGAGTCATTCAACATCTAAGTACTTACAAGTAATGGTCTTGGAGAATACCTAGGGACTCACTCACTAGCATCTTCAAAGCCTAATCGTGCAAATATCTAGATAGCATTCCATACCACCACCTAAACTTCATATAATTTCTCCAACACAAGTAGGTACCCCATATAACGAGAATAGGCAATAACTTACATAGACAATACTAGCTATGCATGGAATACAGAGTCATGAACCTACTCTGATCGAGGTTTGTTCTACGGGCCAATGATATATCTAGGACACATGTCATGTAGGCACATGGTTAAGGAATATGAAGGATTTCTTAGGTATTTAATGTCATCTTAGTTTAGAACAACTTACATAGCTATATTATCGAGGTGGTAGCCTTTATTCTGATAGAGTAATTCATATAAAGGAGTACAAGAAGAGGTTCCATATCTAGTTCACAGCCCAATCATATTACACCTTGCAAAAGAGGGTTCACTAGGGTTACCTACAATGTTCAAAAGGATAGCTTAATGATTTTTGTAAGGACGAATTCATGCCATTCGATTGAACCAACATTAAATCCACAATTCACACAAGAAGGATACCATTACGACTTTCAACTTTAAGGATATCATAACCTAACTTCTAGGATGAAGGTTCCATATAAATGACCTTCTCGGCAATGTTCAAGGTCACATGACAATCACATATACAAGACTAAGATGCTTTAGCATAATAAGTCAAGCAGTCATATTCCCATTAGACATGTATCAAGTAAGTACACAAGTCTACCATAAGAAGACACATACGTACTTCACCTAAAACATATCATTCTATAAGCACATAAGCATAACCTACATAATCTATAGGTCACCATATTCACTACTATTTTATAGTAAATATAACCATCATAAGACTAACATAATCAGGTAGGAAGAATTATACATCAACCTGAACACTACACACATAAGGACTTAGTCATAGTCTAACATGATAACCTAATGTCAATAGAAGAACGCATACTTTCACCTTACACATATGTTGATAGTTATGATCATACGTCACATAAAACAACTATACAAACCATCATAATACATCAAATAATGTTGACTAGGCCATGATCATCATAATTCATAATGTAAGGGCGGCGAGGCCACATAATTCACAAGTAAAACACATCTCACTACAACCATAAGTGGAACATACCAATCACAACACAATTCAAGACGTAAATTACATATAATAAAGAGAAATAGGTCAGCGTACCACCAATACACTTTCACAACTTCAATCCATAGCTAAATCATCCGACACATTACTCAAAGGCTCTTATCCATGGCCATTATCACCAATTCAATTCAATAATTACAATAGACAATGAATCAAAGATCATAAAACATAGATTTTGAGTTTAGGGTAGCATACTAAAAATTCCAACATGATTATAGCATAATTCAATAGCCCTAATCAAACTACATAAGAATTCAATAAAATTAAGACGTAATCAAGTCACCCACAAAGTAATAAAAAACAATGGTTCATGAATCACATTGGTTCATAGAGTAATAAGGTTAAAACCATCAAATTAACATAAATTCAATTAATATATAATGATTTAAAACATTTTATGCAAGCACCTATAAATAAATATTAAAATTGGACAAGTTCATCTTTGGAAGACTTTAGAAATCACATTGAAGTTTATCTCCTTGAAAAAAAGAGATTGAAGGATGAAGAACCATACCTCAATTGATGCTATACTAAGAATTTGATTCGTAATTGATGAAGAATCACCAACCGATCTTTAATCAAATCTCTATCTTGAGTTTTGACTTCAATGGAGTTCTAGAGAGTTCCTTAGAAATTTTGGGTTTTGATTTGGAATAATGAATTCACCTAGGTGTTTAGGACTTTTAAACCCACTTGAAGTACAAAAAACACCCCTAGGAAACCTCCAAAACATTTATTTGAACAAGGGGTGAATTTACCAATTCACCTTTCACTTTACAGTAAGTCAGCGCAGGTTGCAGAGCCAAACGATGCTTGCCCACTTACGCCCCGTCACCCCATCAACGGACCATCCTGCAGGTCCGTGGTTTAGGTCAGAGGGTCCCAATGGAGAACAATCTCCTACACCTAAGTCCCCATCGAATCCCTCCATCTACGGGTCTTCGACCAACCTACTGGGCGTCGATTGCCTCCATTGGTGGGATACTCTTAGGCAGTTGTGGCAATCAGATGGGTCTTTTCTCAAGGACCCTTGGTTGGTCCTTGGAGACTTTTCTACGGACGTTTCCAACCCGAATATGTTCATATATAATTTTTGTACCTCTCACATCAATTTCATCAAAAACGAACAAAAAAAACTCTATGAAACACACTAAGACACACAAAATCATTTCAAGGCAAACCTTTCGAACATCATGGACGTTCTTGGACGTTTGACCTCCAAACTTCAGGAAACTTTAACCACTGCCTTCTAATATCAGTATAACCCATCTTAGTACTTTAAAACATTAATTCACAATCGTCAGGCTCTAGTTTCACCCAAGTCCTTTTAGAGGTGTTACAATCTCCCCCACTTGGACAACATTCATCCTCAAATGACAATTGCTTCCGTTTTAGTCACTTTACATGGACAAGAAACTCAATACTAACATAACATGACTATACCACACTATACACAATAAAAGAATTTGTAAGAACAACAATTTAACACACTTTAAGAGGATAGACACTAATCTACGACTCATCATGCAATAAAATTAACAATCTTCCTAACAAATAGAAAGGACTCCTTATTCATTCATTATAATGCTCATATACATCAATTATATAAACATTACAACCATTTTAAACAAAAACACAATTCAGCCAAAATTGGAAATTCTTCACAGTAAGCTGCCACATTTCAAAGTGAATTATACCAAAATTTCCTAAAATGCAACTTTTAGGCAATTGATGATAAAAGCATGCCAATATAAGAGATAAAACAATATAACTCCATTCACATCATAACTAAAAATTCATGAAATACACAATGGAAGGAATCAATGAAATTCAATTCCAACAAGACTCCTCAACACAATTCAACAACGCAACATGCTACTATGACATTCTAACTCTCAAGCTTGAGTTGAATAGAAGAGATGAGATAATCAATCCAAATTCTAATACTCACCATACTCCCTCACTTAGAAGGAAATCAGAACAACAAAAAGATAGAAGCTAGAACTTACCAACATCATCATCATCATCCGTCTTTGATCTGCTAGCCAAGAGTGCATGAAAGCGAGTCTTCCGTGGAACATCATCACCCGGAACACTTGGAGGAACTTGCTTACCTTACTTTTCTCTACACTCTACAGTAGGACAATCCCTCACTTTGTGTCCATACTTACCACAACCAAAGCAACTCCCCGTACCCATTAGGCATTGCCCATTTTGCTTCTGCCCACAAGTAGCACAAGTAGGCTTGCCACCTTTAGAACCATTACCCTTCTCAAGTTTGACCTTGAAACCCCTAATATCATCTTGAGTTGGAGCCTTCTTCTTGAACCTAGGTTGGTTTTAGTCACTTGGTCCGCTCCTCTTCAAGTTTCTAGAAATCGTACTAAGCGTAGGATCCTCAATGGATTGAGCATACACCATTTGTCCAGAAAAATTCATATCACCATGAAGCATGACCGTACAACACATTTCATTCACAAGGTCACTGACACCGGCCACAAACCTACTCATCTCATCCCTAGTGTTAGACACCAAGGATGGGGGCATACCTATAAAACAGTGAAATTCAAGGAATACTTCTCAACACTAATATTAACTTGCTTGAGATTGATAAACTCCTCAACTCTCACATCCCTCCTCTCACGGGGAAAGTCCTTTCATAAGAAAGCCTTCTTAAACTCCTCCCACTCTATAGGACCCGACTCAACCGGCCTACTATCTTTACATTGGGTGTACCACACTTGAGAAACATCCATAAATTAGTGCGAAGCTAACTCCGCCAACTCCCTAAAAGTCACCCCCATGGCACTCATCACCTTATACACACCATATATAAATCTCTTGGGGATCTTCTCCCACCTTATATCCAAGAAATATAGGAGGATTAATCCTAACAAAGTCTCTCAATCTATAGTTCATAGTGATCCCTAGAGCATTTACCCTAGGCTCAAAAACCCTATTCACATGAGTATTCATGGCTCAGGCTAAAACAAGTAAAGCCTCTCTAATCTCCCCAGTAGTCATTTCCAGGGGAACCACAAAAACCTCAGTACCTTCACCTTCAATAGGGACTTGAACACCTTGAGCACCTTTAGAACAATCAAGAACTTGCTCAACTTGATGAGCAATCTCCTTATTCACCCTAACCTCTTCCAACCTTCTAGTGGACATCCTTATTGTAGTCATTTTCCTAATACACAAAGAGAATCATTAAGAAGACACTTATAACTTTTAGTCTATGAGACGAAACAAGAGTTGAAAAAGAAGGAAAACTCTATCATGTTATAGCCTCTCGCCCATCGACGTGTCGCAACTCACACCGATGGTCAAGATACTACTAGACGTGCCTTTATGATACTTTTTAATTCCTAAGACCACTTTCATAACCTATGCTCTGATACAATCATTGTCACAACCCTAGAGCACACCCTCGAAGATATGGCACTCTCGGAGTGTGATGTGGCGTACTTGACCTCTCGGAGGTTTTTGTACAAGCCTTTGTCATCATTCATAGCATACATGTACGAAAATTAGTGTGGAAATAGAACTTTTCACACGAAATATCTTAAAACATATTTCATATAAATTCAATAGAAAAATAGTAAGTCTTAACGTATACCTATTGTAGACTCAAGAATATTTGGGACACGCCTATGTAATACAAAATATAGAATCACTTAGTCTATTACAATCATTATAAAGAAGATCTAAAGACGATTATGCCCTCGAGTCAAGTGAGGACATACTTAAACTTTGCTTCCAAGCTTTCTCCAAGTTACCTGTCACCTTCTAACCACACCTTTAAACATAGACAAAAACTATGGAATTTGTACAAACACATGTACTAAGTATGGCTTAATGCATAAAATCATGAAAAACTGAAATTTATTACAAATATGATCTTTTTGATTAAAACATATATTACAAGTATAAGAATAACATTCGAAGACCAAACATCACATTCAGAACACAACAAAAGTCATACGCTTTTTCTATCATATTAGGGTGACATTACAGTAACATTACAGTAGGCTTACAATGACCTTTACTGTAACATGACTGTAACTCCCAATAAAGATTTCACCTTACTTTATAGCATCAATAATACCTACAAATTACACAACCATGATATACTGCTACCAAAGGTGATTCGAAGGCTCACTTGAGTGAGTTATTAAGCGACCGTCCATACAATCCCTTTACACACACCTAAGAGATCCTTTCGAGTACCTAGGATAAGATCATTCTCATTACACACATAACATATATATATATATATACACACACATACATATATATAATAGGGCATTCTCCTCCAAAAGGTTATCAAAAGACTTACTTATAAATATTGCTTAAATAATCCTTAAGGCTACATATGTTTAGATCGTGTCTACTTTATCAAAAAAATTTCTTATCTAGAATCATTCATAAGACTTCCCTAGGAAAGACATGATGAGACAATCCTTTATGCTCCCTTCACACCTTAACTAGGCAACCCTTAAACTACTCAAGATAAGTACCTATGCTTTAACATGCTTTCTAAATTAATCATCTTGACTAATTCATTTAAGAATATTAAACATATAAGTACATTCATGTAATGTCTTGGAGAATACCCAGGGACTCACTCACTAACATCTTCAAATCCTAATTGTGCAATTTCTAGATAGTGTCCCATACCACAACCTGAACATCATAGAACTTCTCCCACACTAGTAGGTATCCCATATAATGAGAATAGACAATAACTGACATAGACCATACTAGATATGCATGAAATTCGGATTCATGAAACCTACTCCGACGGATATTCATTCAACGAGCCCATGGTAGAACTAGGACACATACCATGTAGGCACATGGTTAGGAAATATGGAGGGTTTATTTGTTCTCTATTGTCATGTTATTTTAGATAAACTCCCTTATCCATACTTGATAGGTTCAAGCGTTTCTTCTCATAGAGTAATTCACATAAAGGAGTACATGAAGATTTCTCATATCTTGTTCACAACCCAATCGTATTAAACATTACCAAAGAGGGTCAACTTGGGCTACCTAAAATGGTCAAGAGGAAAACTGAATGATTTTCCTAAGGATAAATCATGTTGTTCCGTCCAACCAACCCTAAGTCCACCATTCCCACAAGAAGGATACCATTACGACTTTAAACGTCAAGGATATCATAACCTTACATCTAGGCTGAAGGTTCCACATAAAGGATCTTCTTAGCAATGTTCAAGATCACAAGTCAATCACATATACAAGACTAATAGGCTTTAGCATACTAAGTCAAGAAGACATATTCACATAATACATGTATCAAATAAGGGAGACAAGTCTACCAAAACAAGGCACACACATACTTCACATCTAGCATATCATTCTATAAGCTCATAGGCATAACCAACATCATCTATAGGTCACCCTATTCACTACAATACTATCATCAATATAACCATGATAAGACTTACATAACCAAGTAAGATGAATCATGCATCAACCCTAACACTACACACGTAACGACATAGTCAAGTCTAACATGATCACCTAATGTCAATAGAGGAACACATAGTTTCACCTTACTCACATGTAGATAGATATGATCATAAATCACATAAAACAACTACAAAAACAATCATAATACATCAAGTAATGCCGACAAGGCAATGAACATCATGATTCATAAAGTAACAATGACGAGACCACATAATTCACAAGTAAAACACATAGAACCGCCACCAAAATGTACCATACAAATCAAAACATAATTCAAGACCTGATTTACATAAATATATAGAGAATTAGGACAGAATACCACAATTTCATTATCACTACTTCAATCCATAGCTAAATCATCCAACACAATACTCAAAGGTCCATTACCCATGGTCATGATCACCAATTCTATAATTACAATAGACAATGAATCAAGGATCATATAACATAGATTTATGAATTTAGGGTATCATAATAACACTCCAACATGATTCTAGCATAATTCAATACCGCTAATGAAACTAGATAAGAATTTAATATTATTAAGAAATAATCAAGTCACCCATAAAGTAGTAAAAAACTAGGGTTCATGAATTACATGTGTTCATACAATAATTTGGTTAAAACAATTAAATTACCATCATTTTAATATATAATGAGTCAAAATGTTTTATGTAAGAATTGATGGATAGATATCAAAATTAGACAAGTTCAGCTTTGGAAGACTTTCGAAATCACTTTGAAGTTTGGCTCCTTGAAGAAAATATATTGAAGGATGAAAAACCATATATCAATTGATGATAGACCAAGAATTTGATGAATAATTCATGAAGAATCACTAACCAATCTTCAATCCAATCTCTATCTTGAGAATTGACCTTAATGGATTTCTAGAGAGTTCGTTAAAGATTTTGGGTTTTGATTTGCAATAATGAATTCTATTAGGTGTGAAGGACTTATAAACCCACTTAAAATACCCAATACTCCCCTAGGAAACCTCCTATTTATTTGGAAGTGGTGTGAATTTAACAATTCTCCCATTCACTATACTGTGAGCTTGCGCAGGTTGCAGACCCAAACGACGCCTACCGACTTACGCCCTCTCACCCAACCAACGGACAATCTTTCTGGTCTGTGGTTTAAGGCAGTGTCTGTTCCCAATGGAGAACAAGCTCCTATTCTTAACTCCCCACTTACTGCTTCCACCTACGGGGCATCGACCACTATATTTGGCATAGATTGCCTCTGTAGGTGGGACTGCCTTAGGCAGTTTTTTCAATCAAGATGCGTCCTTACTGAAGGACCCTTCGTTTGTCCTTGGGGTATTTTTCCCAAATATTTTAAGCCTAATTATGTTTGAATACAAGTTTATGAACTCTCACATCAATTTCATCCCAAACAGACATGTAAAACTCGATGAAACACACTAAGAAAGACAAGGTCATTTAATGGCAAACCTTTCAAACGTCATGAACGTTCTTGGATGTTTGGCCTTTAACTTCTCAAAAAATTAAAACATATAAGCACCGCCATTAAGAATTTATAACATTAAGACTTTAAAACATATAATCACTGCTTCCTAACATCGTTATAACCCATTTAAGAACTTTAAAAGATTAAGACAGAAGCATTATGATCTAGTTTCACCTAAGTCATTTTAGAGATGTTACACATGATCACTTATCATCAACTAGAAGAACACATACTTTGACTTCAAATGTACACATAAGTCTTCAAGATCTTCACAATATTCAAATATTAAATTAATAACGTGATAATATCCTGATTCATAAAGTAATGCCGACGAGGTCTCATTATTAACAACTATAACATATAAGCACCACTACCAGAAGTTGACCATACCAAACATTATCATATTTAAAGACCTTTGCTATACAATATAGAGAAAGTTAGGTCAACATACCACCAATCCTATCTCACAAATCGCATCCATAGCTAAATAAATAAACTCAATTTACCAAGGCTCTTACCCATTGCCATGATCACCAATTCAATCCAATAAGCCAATTATACAAAGAATCCATGACAATACAATGTGAATTTATCAAATTAGGACAGCGTACTTACAATTCTAGCATAAGTCTTTCATAATTCAATATCCCATATAAAACTACGCAAGAATTCAATAGTGTAAAGACATGATTAAATCACCCATAAAATAGTCAAAACTAGAGTTGCATGGTTTACATTGGTTCATAGAGTTTTTAGTCTAAAATTATTACCATCAATTGTATCATAATACAATTATTCAAAAAATTTTATGCAAGAAGCCATGTATATATTACAATGTAAAAGGTTTAAGGTCAAAACTTTCGATTACGACACCCCAATGTCCACCCTAATGGTACTTGAGGAGGACCCTTCCGTTTTGGCAAAAAAGTTATCACTAGGAAGTAGGTACCTACGACTGGAGGAGATGAGGCATATCCTGAATGACAGGGCATCGATGCCTCCGTCGTAAAGGACTTATCCATTATTTCCAAAATTTCCAAAATGCACAGTCTCTGAACTTATCGACGGACTTACATGACGGTGGGTGCAGGTGGGCATCAACTTACATATGGCTCGTAGGTCAGGTTCTCGTAGGTCAGGTCTTCATTTTACTTATCTTATTTTATCTTATTTTAATTAATTAGTTAGGGATTTAATTAGGGGTTAAGGGGTGGTTAATTAAGTTAGTTAAGGGATGATATAAACTACCCTAAGTATAAACTCAACTTAACACCCCACAATTCCCAAACAAAAATTACTTTTCCTTCTCTCTACTTTCTCTCTCCCAAATAAGATTCCGTTGAAGGGCAAGGTCTGAGGGTTCTAGGGCTTTAAAGTGATAAATTTTCTTAATCAATCTTAAAGGAATATCAAGGTATAGAAACCTTTAACCTTTGGTATTCCTTTCCCCAAATGATTCTTCCAAAATTGGTTTTGAAAAGTTGAATTCTTTGTGGGTTTCTTTCTAATCCGAAATTGATCTTTCAGATTGCATTTTTTATTGTTTCCTTCAATGATTATGATTAGATTATGAGGTATTATTGTTAAATTATGCTAGTTCATGATGATTTAACCCAGTAGGTGGAATAGACAATGAATTAACCCAAATTCCCTAACCCTAGGTTATAAACTCATGTTGAATTGATTAGTATTGATGCAACTGACTTGGTTATTGTGTTGATTACTATTGTATGATGTTATTACACCTATTTATGGATGAAATCGTATTTGTCAAGGGTAAGACCAATGATGATGGCTTTTGAAGGAGAATTGGTAAAATTTTGTGATCTTTACTTTACTTCAATTGTGATGGCTTCTACTTGGTGATGAAGTTTAAATGAATCATATCTTCTAATTGTATTAAGTAGGTGTTGGTATGATGATGCAATTGAAATGTCTTGATAATGTGAAGGTGTGAGATTATGTTTAAGATATAATGATATAATGTTGGTTATGAATTCCTAATGTGCCTAATTATGACATGATAATAATGTGTTGATCTCACATGTGAGGATTGTCTTAAAAGGGTATTCTCATTTAATTCCTAATGTTCAAATGACTATGACTTTACAAGGGTTACTATCCTATGGCCTAATCTAAGTTATGATTCTTAAACCATAATATAAGGACATATCAAAAAGGGACTCTAGCTTCGCATCGAGTGAACTAGAAGTGAGGAGTGTCCCTTCTTATGTAGGGAAGGTAGGTTTACTATTGTAATCATGATACATGAGAATATAATGCAATACTCATAAAGAGGGTCCCAAGTATATCTCCTAGTTCTTGAACTATATTACTCCATAAGAATACTAGCTAGTGGATCCACCTAGAATGTTATGTTCATGTTTTGATTCTACCTTGGAAGTAATCCACCTTCTTTAAATGTAGGGTTTCATGACACCGGATTCCACATTTACATCTTGCAGTTATTCAGTTAATTGAAGTGTTTCCAAAATTAAAATAAAGTAATGAAGTAAACAATAACTAGGGTTATTTGAGGGGTTGACTTAGTCTATGCAAGGGTATGGGACTCTACCTAATCATTGGACTAGTTGGCTTTGAGGGAATCGGTAGAAGGTTTTTATTATGTCTTATAAGGTAAATGTTCTCATATGTTGACTTTACATGATGATGATACTATATGATGTTAGTTGTATGAACATGTTATTGCTCTATATGTATGATGATGATTACTCCTAATGCTCTGTTATATGAGTAAAAATATTGCTTGTGATTCTTTGTTAAATTTACTTGGTTGACTAAGGTTATGGATCTTTACTTGTCCATTGCACTTGTAAACTTGATGGTGGGTTATGATTAAGTGTCTTGTGTTTGTTGTAATGTTATGAACTCTTAACATGCTTTGTTGTTATGACATGATGTTAGAGTTGTTCTGGTTATGTACTCAAAGATGCTATTATACATGTTGACTTGGTTATACTTGATGATGTTGGTGTTGTGTAGTATATGGATTTTTCTTGAAGAATATGTGACTATTGGCTTATGGGTTCTTTTATGTTCAAAAGGCTTTTCGAAGTAACTTGGGATGGTTTTGAACAAATGTCCCCTTAAGCATGATTTCATATGTTTTATGTGCTTGTTTCCGTACTTAATACAAGTGTGTACTAACCCCTATTTCTACACTTTCTACAATAACGTAGGTTCCGACCGTTGAGCTTTTAGAGGGACATTGAAGATAACTTGAACTATCGTTCTCCAAATTTAGTAGGTCCTCACCTTCTAAGAACGATGCCACAACTAGCTATTGGATATTTTTTAAGTATTACAGACAATTTTGTCCATTTACTTTCATTTGAAGACTATTATTGTATTTTCCTATATGTGGCTTTGGTTGTAATGAAGTAAGGGCTATGACTGAATGTTGTATTCAATCAAGATGATTTAAATGTGAGACAATTTCCTATTAGAATATATTCGTATATTATGTATGTGAAATAAAAGAGAAACCTATGTAGTGCTTTCTATGTGAAGAGTCTATATAAACTCCCTATATATATATAATGTGTAAGGGAGAGTCTATGTAAACCTTTTTCGCTCAATTTAACCTCTGATGTGTTATGACGAATGCTAGGAGGCTAGTATAAATCCTCTTTGAGGATGAAACCTATTACATCTTGGGTGATCCCTTTATGTGATAAACTTAGTATCAGAGCTTGAGGTTGAATATCCTTAGGATCGATATCTCACTAAACCACGTCTATGTATATTCTTATTCATAATTGTAGAGAGCGCCACACTAATGAATGAGAGACTATGTGATCATTAGGAAATCCTCATCTTCTTGTGTTCTTATGTCGTGCCTCTAGATTGCTATTTAGGTGTGCTTTTCATCTAAGCCTTTATTTATTTCGTGCCTCTAAGCCGCAAGAAAGGTCGAGCAAGGGATTGCAATTGCGGGAGAACATGACAACCAAGCTCCTCCACAAGACAATCAAGTCACTCCATATGAGTATGCTTTTATGGGTGATCAACTTTCGCTTGTTCCTCCACCGATTACCGATGGAGATATAAGGGCAAATTTTTCTCTATTTTTACCAATCCATGACTTCCCAAGCTAATGCCCTCACTTCTCAATTCTAAGTTATAACATCTCAAGTGAATTAGAAAGTTCGACCCCGTATGCCTCCACATACTAGTTGTCACGACTCGAAAGTAACCCCAAGAAGTTAGGGAGAACCCTCGGTTTGTGGCAAGGCGTACTTGACCCTTTGGGGTCTTGTACAAGCCCTTTAACTATCGTTCATTACATATGAAATGAAAAGTAGTCTGGAATTAAAACTTTTGAAGACATTTAATATAAAAAGAAAATCTTTATAAATACATAGAAAATCTCATCGTCACAAGCCAACTCAAGACACGACATAATAAACTTATGGACACGGACCTTTACATTTAAAAGAGATAATTAATAAGTATTAACATAAGGAAACTAAGAAGATAAGAATTATGACCTCGGATATATGAGGACGCATTTGGTCTTGAGAGGAACTTTTCCAAGCTTTGCCTTCTAGACTTCAACCATTCTTCCAAAACCTATACTTAGATAGTATAGAAAAGTATGGGGTTAGTACAAATAATGTGCTAAGTATGGCATATGCAAAAACATGCAAAAATGGACATTTTAGTAAAAACACATTTTCATAAAATTAAGTAAACATTCACGAATATAGAAGTAAAACATCATAAAGAAACATCATTTAACATTTAGAGAAGGATTTCCATTATTTTAACAAAAGAAGCAAATTAAAATAAAACCACCAATATTATAGTGAATTCATATGACCCTTACATTGAACATCAAGACTCTAAAGTAGTGAACTTCCAAAGTATAGCCAATGAGAAATAAGCATCATTCCTCTCGTAGTTTCTCTTCAAAGGTTCATCCTAAGACTCACTAAGGTAAGACATGAAGAAAGTACACGTATACCTCCTTCAATACACACCAAAGAGACCCTCATGACTTCCTCCATTTCGGCATACTCACCTTGGGATAACAAGCACCCACTAATTCGCAATATAATAGAAGAACAACCAACAATACACCAAGAATTTTCTTTCGGAATGCCTGCCTACTTAGTGAAATGAGTAGAAGGCGTTCCATACCACCGCCTACCCTAAGTATTACATTCTTTTAGAATACACTGCTTGAAGAATCCCCTTTCAGAAGGTCCTACCTAGTGCAATGGATAGATAGCGTCCCATACCACCACCTACCCTAAGTAGTACGTTCTTTTAGGAGACTTAATTCAGTTAATTTAAATAATACTCACCAAGACTCCCCTTCCAGATTGCCTACCTAGTGCAATGGATAAATAGCGTCCCATTTCACTACCTACCCTAACTAGAACACTCCTTTAGAAGACTTAGCACATTCATTACTTTTGTGGGAGCTAGCTTAATTGACATAGACCATGAGAGCTATACATGGAATCCAGATATTAACCCCTATAAGATGAGGGATCCTTACATGCATAGAATGAAGTTATTCTCTTAACTTTACATGTCTTTCCCAATTGCTACACCTATGCGGGCGCATAGTTAAGGGATAAGGATATTGCTATAAAGTAACTCACTATCTACTAATGAGGAGTACTAATATCAATAGGTACATTGGAATACAACTTCTCAACTCATGAAGTGTAACCACCTCTTCCTAATATACTCTCGGTGCTAGGCATAACTTCCTACATATTCTCAACATTATAGACTATAAGTTAAGGATAACTTTTGAACACTACATCTCCACTCACAAAGGGCATTCATCCTCCAGCCTATCTTAGAAAGCTCATGGGATATAGTGGGGTTGATACTAAACACTTCATCTCAACTCGCGAAGAGTGTTCACCGCAAAACTCCCCTTTAGGACTTAACTTATCTTAATTCATTCATTCAAGTGTGAGTGTGTATGTACATGTAAGAACACCTTACACATAATTTCATTTACATTTTACTTTTATACATGCTTAGACCTTCATTAATCACATCATACACTTTACATGCTTCACAAAATCATTGGAGTCCTTTATACGTAATCCTTAACATACTTCTCATTACAAGCTTCATAAAACAATTAACAAGAATAACATCATTCAAGCATACACTGTAGTCTACTTCACATAATCATTTTATAAGGAACATTTAACAAGAATGACATATTTATCATCTTACTTCACATGACAAGCCCTAATAGCCTCATTCACAATAAACTATAATCTTTTCATTCATACAATACAAGTAAACACTGCCACCAAGAAGGTGGACCATACCACTCAAGAGCATTTCGAAATTGAAGCTAAATAACATAACCAACATACCCTTTAATCCAAACTTTCATCACCTATAACATTTTACTCAATATTTGATCATAATAAAGACCTTTGTGCAGTAGCTAAACCACAATATCATAAAAACTAAAGCTCAAAGGCCCTACCAATTCATTCTCATTTAACCCATTTCTTAAGTCAAAATTTGATGAAAACTTCTAAAATGATTTCATTGAAGTTTTAAACTTAAATTCATAAACTAACATTAGAAACATCATTATTAATTAATTAAAACATTTTCATGTAAGACCCATATATAGAGTTTAAGATAGAAGAAACTAGGGTTGAAGACCCTTTCTGAAAATCATAGAATGGACTCCTTGAATGAAAGAGAGTTAAAGGATGGATACCATACCTCACATTGAAGAAATACCAATAATTTTTGATGGAAAACAACCACCAACAGCCCTCGTAGCACTTCTTGAGTTCTAGATTCCATGGTGACTTGACAGAGAATTCTAAGAGAGAGGGGTTTTGGGTTTTTAGGAAATGAGGTCTAAAATTAGGTATTAGGTTTGAAACACTTTAATATTACTAATAAACCCTAAAACTAACTTACTAGGGTCATAAAATACTTGGTATGAATTCACCAAACACCCCAAGCCAAGGCAGCCCCATTATAGCTTTTGTAGGCCTCACAGACGGACCTAACCAACGGACCGTCTGTCCATCAACGGAGCGTTGGTGGGGTCTCGTTTGTTGGTACTTAGCTCCATATGTAGCCTGTACAATCTAACATGCTGGTACAATCAACAAACCAAGACGAAGGTCCGTTGGTTGAATTACTGGCCTTCGTTTGGTCTCGTTGGTGGACACTGCTTAGGCAGTTTTGGGTCAAAGTCTTGGACCCTTCTCTAGGTACCATTGTGGGTCCTATGTGGGTTCATAATTGAACGTTAACTCCTAAACATAGTATTTTAGATTAGGAACATTCCACATCAGTTTCAACTAAAACAAACATATAAAACTCACTCAAGACACAAGCGCCATTGAAGGCATATTTTTTGAACGTCATGGACTTTCTTGGACGTTTGACCTCCAAACTTCGCACACTGCCTAAGAACGTCAACACAAATCATTTTAACTTCAATTTAACTCAAAAAACACTCATGAGGCTCTAGTTCACCTTAGCTCGTGTTAGGGTGTAACATTCTCCCTTACATAGAAAAACATTCGTCCATGAATGACACTAAAACTTTAAGAACAACAAGGACTCAAGTAGCATCAATTAAAACATTGCATTCAAGGCTCAAACACTCAAAATCAAACAATCAAATAGCAAGGAGAACATTTTCACACTTTCAAACACTAGCAACATAAGTACTTTTACCAAAACTTCACGAACATCGAAACTCACCCTTAACCTTCTCTTATGGAGGAACTACCTTCTCCTATATTAAAAATGCTCATGCACAACACATTTGCACATGTTGAAACTTTAATTCAAGACAAAATAATTTTTCTTCAAAAATGAGAAATTTAAAGTGACCATTTACTGTGTCACTGTTAAGCATGTCAAAATTTTCAAATAATTCATTTCCTTGAGCAATTCATCAAGAAGGCATGATCATATGAAGTATAGTACCATATAAACTTATCTCATAACAGATTAAAACCATATATCATGAAAAATTCAAATTTTCTCAAAAATTTGGACTTACTTACATTGAATTTAAGACTTCACTATATCACATGCTTAAAATTTCAATATGAGGAACAAGACCACACTAAATTACTTCAAAGAGACTTTGTAAGTTTCACTAAGTGCAATGTGAGAGTAGAATACCATACTACCACTCCCACTCAGTGACCCTTGAGGATTCTCTTGGACTAAGTACATTACATGCAATTATACTCAAATCATTCTCCCCCACTTAGGGTAAAGCCATCTTCAAGGTCTCACACTTCAAGGCACCATAATACTTCTCACAAAGTAGGAACTCATAATACCCCCATCTCATGCATATGAAGAGTAAACATCAACCTTACAAGGTAAGCGTAACACTTTCCTCTTAGGATTCAAGCCTAAACAAACTTTCTTAAACACCACTTCATTCAACTCTAAGGCATCACTTAACTAAATTTCATGAAACAAAACTCACTTACTAGGTATTCATACCACATTTCCTTTTGTGTAAACCTACACAAGAACCTTAACAAAATCACAAGAATAACTATTCAATCATCATCCACACAAGAGGGTTGCCCTCAAAGACCTAAAAAATCTCCAAATTCTTTCAACATTCCTCAAATTTACACCTTAAAGCATTTCTACCATCGTTGAATATAATAACAAGATAACTCATTTTCTCTCAAAGGCACTTTATTAAATTATTATAATTCTTACCATGCTTAGAACTACACCACCATAAAGTTTCTCATCACAACACTTTCAATCTCATAAATCGCACCTAGCCATAAATGGCATCACATCACAATTTTTTCAAAATATACCTTCACATCTACTAGTCTATCCACAAAACCATCGTAATTTCAAAACTCATTTGTTCCCCCCCTCAAACTTGGAAACATCTCCCCTTCCAAGCAATCACACTTAGAAGACCAACGGACAAGGCAACACAAGACAGAGAGGCCTTATTGAGTTAACTTCTATAGCATGATTGAAGAGTAATGAAGAAAGTGAAACTCTTTAGTCCTACAGCCTCTTGTCCATGGATGTATCACGACTCACACCAATGACCAAGATACTACTAGAGGTGGCTTGTGGGACTTTTTAGACCCTAAACTATTTCCCATTACCTTATTCTCTTATACCAAGTCTGTCAAGACCTGAAAGTACCCCCTAGAAGTTAGGGAGAACTCTCGTTTCGTGAGAAGGTGTACTTGACCCTTTGGAGTCTTGTACAAGCCCTTTAACTATCATTCATTACATAAGACATGGAAAGTAGTGAGGAATTAAAAAATTTCAAGACATTTAATACAAAAAGGAAATATTTATAAATACAGAGAAAAGCTTATCGTCACAAGCCAACTTAATACACGACATAATAAACTAAGGGACACAACCCTTTACACTTGAAAGAGATACAAAATAAATATTAACATAATTAAACTAAGAAGATAGGAATTATGCCCTCGGATATGTGAGGACACACTTGGTCATGAGAGGAACTTTCCCAAGCTTTGCCTTCTAGACTTGAACCTTGCTTCCATAACCTATACTTAGATAGTATAGAAAAGTATGGGGTTAGTACAAATAATGTACTAAGTATGTCATATGCAAAAACATGCAAAATGAGACATTTTAGTAAAAACACATTTTCATGACAATTAAGTAAAACATTCATGAATATAGAAGTAAAACAACATAAGGAACATCATATGACACTTAGAGAAGGATTTCCACAATTTTGACCAAAAGAAGAAAATTACAGTAAAACCACCAATGTTACAGTGAATTCATATGACCCTTACAGTGAACTACAAGACTCCAAAGTAGTGAACTTCCAAAGTATTGCCAATAAGAAATAAGCATCATTCCTGTTGGAGTTTCCCTTCATAGGTTCATCCTAAGACTCACTAAGGTAAGACATGAGGAAAGTACATATATACCTCCTTCAATACACACTAATGTGACCCTCAAGACGTCCTCCCTTTCGGCGTACTCACCTCGGGATAACAAGCACCCACTCAATTGCAATACAATAGAAGAAATTCAAAAAACACACAAAGAATTCCCTTTCGGAATGCCTACTTAGTGCAATGAGTAGAGGGCATCCCATACCACCACCTACCCTAAGTAGTACACTTTTTTATAAGACTTGGCACCTAGAAATCCCTCTCATAGGTCTTACCTATTGCAATGGATAGATAGCGTCCCATACAACCACCTACCCTAATTAGTACGTTCTTTTAGGAGACCTAGTTCATTCAATTCAAATAAGACTTACAAAGACTTCCCTTTTAGATTGCCTACCTAGTCCAATGGATAAATAGCGTCCCATTCCACTACCTATACTAATTAAAACACTCCATTAGAAGACTTAACACATTCATTGCTTTTGTGTGAGTTAGCATAACCGACATAGACCATGAGAGACATGGGATCCCGATAGTAACCTCTATCACATGAGGGATCTTCCCATGCCTAGAATGAGGTCATTCGCTTAGCTTTTACATGCCTTTACCAATATTTACACCTATGTGGGCGCATATTTAAGGGATAATGAAATTTCTACTAAGTAACTCATTTTATACTAACGAGGAGTAATCATCTCAATAGGTACATTGTAATACAAACCACCTCTTCTTCATATCCTCCTAGTTTTAGGAATAACTTCCCACAGATTCTAAACAATATAAACTATAGGTTACGGATAACTAGTGATCACCATATCTCAACTCAAGAAGGACATTAATTCTCTAACCCATCTTAGAAAGCTCATGGGATGTAGTGGGCTTGCTACTAAATACTTCATCTCAACTCACGAAGAGTGTTCACCCCAAAACTCCCCTTTGGGACTTAACTTAGCTTCATTCATTCATTCGAGTGTGAGTGTGTGTGTGTACATGGGAACACAGCTTACACATAAGCTTCATTTCATTTATATCAATGGACCTAACCGATGACAATCTTTCCATCAACGGACCATTGGTGGGGTGTCATGGGTTGATACTTAGCTCAATTTGGAGCCTACTACCTAACTTTCTGGGTACGATCAATGGACCAATACAACGGGCCATTGGTGACCTACTCGCCGTCGTTTGGTCTCATTGGTGAACACTGCCTAGGCAGTTTTGGGCCCTTTTCTAGGGCCCTTTGTGGGTCATAGGTGGGGTTGTACCCGAATGTTAAACCCCTTAACATAGTTTTCTAGGTCTTAGGAACATCCCACATCAGTTTCGATTAAAAAGAACACATAAAACTCACTCAAAAACATCATTACACACAAGCGCTATCTAAGGCATATCTTCAGAACGTCGTGGACGTTCTTGGACGTTTGACCTCCAAACTCAACCAAAGTTCACACACTGCCTAAGAACATCAATATAACTCATTTTAACTTAAATTTATTTCAACAAAAACTCATGAGGCTCTAGTTCACATTAGTTCATTTTAGGGTGTTACAATAGCACTGACATCTCATTTGAGAGACTTTACGAGTATGCACACTCTTATGTTCTTCGGGTCAAAAGAAGATGAAGACCCTCAACATATCATCATCTTATGATCAAAGCAACATAAGAGAAATCATCTTCAAACTTGCATTAACATAGCCTCACAATGATCTCACAGTCTATATAATCATATCATGTCATCATAGTAATCACATCATATCTTCCGAATTAAATCACATATGATACTTAATTGCATCACATTATCACCAATTAAAATGTATCAATATTGAAGTAACTAGTAGAGGATCAGAATGTCTTACCAAATAGCCTCCATAGTCATCATCCAGAATCTCACCCTAAATTAATCACATTTTTCCAATAATTCATTCATCATCATCATCATAATATACTGAATTAAGCAATAACATAACCTATTCTAACAACCCTAATCATCGTGAAGTCCAATTCATAACTAAGGTTAGGGTAAATGATCCAATTCATCAAAAACTAAGAAAATGATCAAGAACTACTACAATTATTCTATAAACAACCATATTTTATCATATATAATCAAAGGAAAATAATAAGAATCCAATTTGAAAGATCAATTTCAGAATAAAAAGGAAACATTTATTTCTAACATCTTTTGATATCAATTTAAAGGAGCCTCTAGAGGAAAGAGATCCAAAGACTGAAGAGTTCCCATACCATAAGATCCTTAAAGATTGTGTCAACACCTGAAAGTACTCCCTAGAAGTTAGCACGAATCCTCGTTTCGTGGTAAGGCATACTTGAAACGTTTGGGGTCTTGTACAAGACCTTTAACTAGCATTCATTACATAAGACATGAAAAGTAGTGCGAAATTGAAACTTTTCACGAATAAATTAATAAAAAGGAAATCTTTCATAAATACTTAAGAAATGTCATCATCACACGCCAAACTTAAGACACGGCATATAATATCATAGGGACACGACATTTTTCATTGAAGTCAAATACATATTAACTCTTAATAATAAAATTAGGATGTAATAGACTATGTCCTCGAATATATGAGAACATACCGATTCTTGACAGAGTGAATTTCCCAAGCTTCGCCTTTGAATCTTCCAAAAAGTCTTCAACCTATACTTATAAGGTATAGAAAAGTATGGGGTTAGTACAAATAATGTACTAAGTATGCCATATGCAAAAACATACGAAAAGGGACATTTTAGTAAAATAACATTTCATGAAATTTAAGTAAAATATTCATGAATATAGAAGCAAATCATCATAAGGAACATCATTTAACACATAGAGGAGAATTTCAATAATTTAATCCAAAAGGCACTCTTTACAGTAACTTCCCAAAAATATTAAAGTGAACTCTAAACTAACATTACAATATACTAATTTGAACATTAACAATGAATCATTTAAGGCATTCACAATGAATTATCCTATTCTCAATGAATGAACTCCAAGGCCAAGTGAAAGAGAAAATGAACTCATTTTCCGTAAGACATTCCCTACCTCGGGAGTATCCTAAGACTTACTAAGGTAAGACATGAAGGAAGTATGCATATGCCTCCTTCAATACACACCAACAAAATCCTCAAGACTACCCCTTTTAGCTTACCTAACTCGGGAGAAACAAGCACCTCAATCAATGGAAAGAAATTAAAAGACACCTAACAAACCACGAAAGTCTTCCCTTTAAGAAGGTCCTACCTAGTTCAATGAGTAGATTGCGTCCCATACCACCACCTACCCTAAGTAGTACGTTGTTTTAGAAGACTTAGTTCAATCAACTCTTTTGTGGAAGGTTAGCTTAACAAACATAGACCATGAGAGCTAGACATGGAATCTCAACATTAACCATATCGGATGAGGGATCCTTACTTGCCTATAGTAAGGTCATTTTTTTAGCTTTTACATGCCTTTTCCAATGGCTACAGCTATGCGGGCACATAGTTAAGGGATAAGGAGATTTCTAATAAGTAACTGATTCTCTACTCACGAGGAGTACTCACCTCAAGAGGTACATTGGAATGCAACATCTCAACTCATGAAGTTTAACCAACTCTTCTTCATATCCTCTCGGTGCTAAACACAACCGCCACAAATTCTAAACACTTCAAACTATAGGTTAAGGATAGGTAGTGAACACCACATCTTAACTCACGAAGGGCATTCATCATCTGACCTGCCTTAGAATGCTCTTAGTATATAGTGAAGTTGCTACTAAACACTTCATCTCAACTCACGAAGAGTGTTCACCTCATAACTCTTCTGTTTACTCAATTCAACTTCATACATTCATTTAAGTGTGTGTAAGTACTTATGAGCACATCTTGCATATAAATATCATTTAATTAATATTAACTTCTATACATGGTTTAGAACTACATTATTCAACTTACACACATTATATGCTTCACAAAGTCATATATTTTACTTAGGCATAATCTAAGCCTAACATGCTATTCAACTTCACAAAACACAAGACAAGACTCATCTTCAATATCACTTAATTTCATATACTAGACCTTCAAAACAACACTCACAAATCATTCTAAGTAATATGAATTCATCAAATAAACACCTCCACAAGGAAGGTGGACCATACCACTCAAGAGCAATTTACAATAAGAGCTATGCGATAAAAGAAACTCATCATTTAACTAATATATTATCAACTATAAAAAATTTCTCAATATTTCATCATAATAAGGCCTTAAGGTCAGTAGCTACATCAAAACATTAACATAAGAAAACCAAAGTGCATACCTTACCCTAACATGCTCACTTAACCCATTTCTTAATCTAAAAGTTTGAAATATGCATATACATGAGTTCATTAGGTTTTTAACATGAAAATCATCAATTCATAGAAGAATAAACATAGTTAAATAATTTGAACACTTTTTCAAGAAGACCCATGCTTAAAGTCACAGATAGAAGGAAATAGTGTTTGAAAACTTCAAACACCCTTTTTGAAATCCTTTGGAAATGACTCCTTGAATGGAAGAGGGTTCAAGAATGGATACCATACCTCAAAGAGAAGGAATCCCACTAATTTTTGTGAATATAAACGTCCAAACCATGCCACCTTTCCTTCCTTGAGTCTTAGCTCCAATGGTGACTTTGAGAGTGTTTTCTTTAGAGGGGGAGTTTGAATATTTGAAGTGAGGGGTCTTGTCTAGGTCTAGGACTTAAAACTAACCTAATATTACTTAAAAACAATAAAAGTATCATCATAGTGTCATAAAAGACTTGTGGTGAATTAAAAAAACACCCAAAGACTTAACATGCAAAGCACAACTTTTTGAGCAGTCACCATCGACGGACCAAGCAACGGTCCATTTGTCAAAGGACATGCCGTTGGTAGGGGTTTCATGGGTTGGGACTGCAACTCACCAACCTGCAGGATTTCTTGTCCAAATGATGGACCAAGTCGAGGGTGCGTCTCCTTATCGACTGGTCGTCGATTGGCTCGTCGATTGGACACTACCTTGGAAGTGTTGGTTTAAGTCTTGGGCCCTTCATCTAGTGCCCCTTTTGGGTCCTAGGTTGGGTCGTGACCGGATATTAAAATCCTAAACTAAGTATTCTAGGTCTTAGGAACACCTCACATCCATTTCAAGCAAAACAAACACGTAAAACTCACTCAAACACAACAAGACACAAGAACACTTTCTAAGTCACACCTTCCGAACGTCATGGTGGTTCTTTGACATTTGACCTCCAAAATTCACACACTGACTAAGAAGACTAAATTATCTCATTTAAAAACAAAATTAACTCAAGAAACACTTGCGAGGCTCTAGTTAATCTTAGTTCATTTTTGCGGAGTTATATTCTCCCCCACTTAGAATAACATTCGTCCTAGAATTACACTAAAACATCAAGAACAACAAGGAGTCACTTAGTATCACATAACACATTACAATAAAGGCTCAAAAACTAAAAATCAAGGCATCCACTAGAAAGGAGCATCATTTGACATTTTCAAACGCTTAGCAACATATTCAAAACTTACCCTTAACCTTCTCCTATGGAGGAACTACCTTCTCCAACATTAAACATGCTCATATACAATAATTTTATGCACATTGAAACTTCAATTCAAGATAAGCAAATTGAGGTTCACTGTAACACTGCCCAACATACTAAAAAATTTAAAAATTTCATTTTTTGAGCAATTCATCAAGATGACATGGTCATATGAACTATAAAACCACATAAACTAATTTCATATCATAAAAACAACAACCATAAAGAGTTAAAACTTACCAAAACCATCATATCCGGATTTGTTATCCTTCCTAGCTCACATCCCATAGGAAGGGTTCTTTTTTGGACCATTAGGATCTAGGGAAGCTTGATTTACATCTTTCCCTCTTGCTTTGGTCTTAGGGAAATCCCTCATCTTGTGGCCCTTATTATCACATGCAAAACAAACATCCATTCCGTCAAGACACCTACCCAAATGTTGCTTCCCACAAGAAGGGCACCTAGTCCTCTATAAAGAATGTTCACCACCTTGGGAATTTTAATTTGGAGCCCTATCCTTGTTTACAATGGAAGAATCTGGATGATAGAACCTCTTCTAAGGCTTTTGTGACTAGAATCATCCGACCTAGGACTCTTAACCTCTTGCCTTATATCCCTAATTTTGGACTCCTCAATTTGTTGTGCAAAGACCATGAGCCTAGAGATATCCATGACATTAAGAAGCATTGCCATACGACACTACTTCTCGACCAAGATAGACACTCCCATCAAAAATTTGTTCATCCTAGCCCTAGGGTTGGCTACCATGCTTGGGGCATACTTAGAGAGTTGGGTGAATTTGAAAGAGTACTCTCGAACACTCATTCCTTGTAACATTATGAAAAATCTTATATCTAGTGAAGAGCCCAATAGGTTTTTAAGAATGTGTATTGGGGATACATAGACATTCCAATGCCCAATATTGAGTAATATTGGCTAAGGGGTAATAGCCAATTTCTCTATAATACCCAATAATGAAAATATCGAGCATATTAGAAAAATTTGGTTTAAAGGGTGTTATCCATATATTTAAGTATGAATGAGCTTGTTTAGGAAATATACATGCAATGAAGACCCTAAGCTAAAATTTAGAAATTCATCAGTTGCAAAAACATTAGGTACGAGGCATCCAGGTGTCAAGCCTAGTATCCTAAGTACATAACCATTTAAAATGATCATGTAGAGTGAGCAGTTCCCAAGGACATAATGAGGTGAGTAATTATGTTAATCTACGATGCTAATGAAAATGGTGACAACATGATAAGAGGCTAATATGAATGGTGAGACAAGTATCAACCAAGCCTAAGTAAAGGTTACTAAAATCACTCACCAAAGAGAGTGTTGAATATGAAGAGACAAGTGTCAATCATACTCTATATGTAAGTGTAAGGACAATTCACACTTAATACTAATGATGAAATGAGAAATCATCTAATGAGCAATGATGCCCTCATGCTAGAAGCCAGCTTCTATGATGTGTGAGGTGAATGTAATGGATCTTTTTACTGAGCACCAATAGGCTAGCTATGAGTTGTGATTCCTTCTTACATAAGGCAGAGGTTCGTGTAAATCTCATGAGATGAGACTGTCCGTTTAGGATGGTATGGGTCCCCTTATATCTCCTAGTCTTTGAACCTATGCTGTCAACATAGGGTTCTAGCAGGGTTCAATTCCCTATATACGCTAGCATGTTTTGATTTCACCTTGGCAAGTAACTCCACTTTTTTTCGATGTGGGGAAGGCACCGGATTTCATAAAGCTCACATGATCTTTGTCGGTTAAGGTTGAAGTTCCTCAAAGTATGAAAGATAATAAAATGAACGATACCGAAGGTGTTTGTCAAGACAATCAGGAGGTGAAATCACAATCAAGTAAATACATTAGGTCATTCTTGGTCATTGAACTTCATGATCCCAATGAGAGTCTTAAACTTCATCTTAGGTATAGCTGGTGTTTGCATCACACTACGAATGAATGAAATAATGTGAAGTACGAATGAACGAATGAAGCAGACTCAATGTTTGCTAAAGAAGGCCATCGGGTTGAGGTCCCATATGTTGGGACCTCACTTGAGATGCCTTAATGCTTCATCCAAAATTCCAAGGTCTGTAGATATGAAATATATAATATATAAAACATGAAAACATTATATAAATAACCCATGACATCCCTAACATGAAAGTAATGAAATAAATGGAATGATCAATAGAGAATGGTTTATGAAATTTAATGAATATATAGTGTAATGAATGACTTTCTATAAGAATAATCAAAGCATGTACAATGCAGTTTGCAATAAGTAAAGGGTATATCTAATAATGAATCTTCATGTCATGAAAATGAACAAATCCAAATAAAATTGGCTTATAATGGCTTCTTTTATTATGAAAATAGCAAAGACAATAATGAATTTAAATATGCTAATCCAAAATGAATAACTAATGTATTTAGCCAATAATGATTGGCATCTAAAGAATCCATGCCCAATGTAAGCAAGATCATAAGCTTTAATGATATTCCCCAAGAACTATGCACATTATGAAATCAAATAAAGAATAAGTATAGTCAATAAGTATTGAGTTAAAAATATATTCGTGCCCTAAATTGTAGTTAAGTCATTTACTTAATCTCTTGAATTACTTACTTGATTCATTGTGGGTATGGGACTACATTGAATCATTACACTCGTAAGTAAAATATAGGACCAAATTTTCCCTTCTTTCTTCATTTGTGTAAGTGACTCTTTTCTTTTCTTGCTTGTATTTATTATATTTTTTTTATTTCACTTTTATTTCAACTTTTTCTTGAGTCACTTTAATTTTGTTCTTTCTCTCTCTTTGTTCTTTCAACCCCACCTTCCAGAGCATTGCTCATAATAGCCACCCTAAACTCAGGGCTTTGCCATGAGTCAAAGTACACAATACCCAATGTTGGGTTAGGGCCACGAAAAGTCTATTTACTGCATTAGCCACCCTCAAGTTATGCTTTTGGCATAAGCTGAGGTGCACATGTCCAAGGAGGGACCAGGGCCAACGCATTATTCCAGAAAAGATCATTTGGGGTGAAAAAGAAAGGTCTATTTTAGGCTCAAATCATTTGGATCAAAGAGGGATTAATTTCAATTTTTTATTTAGGCTAAAAATTGGCTATAATGAATAAGGGCCTATTATCCTTTCGTAATTGTCTATTACAACTTACTTTTAGCACGACTAACCAGGCAAGTTCTAGCTCAGTACAAATAGTGGACTATTAAAATATTCCTCACACTCACTTGACATCTCATTACTCTACCAGATTATCAGACACCTAGTTCGAGTCTTACACTTAGGGTCATGCAGTGGTGTATCTCTATGTCATGCTTAGAGCCATACATTTATCAATTAATGTTCCTAGCCATGCATCATTTTCATTACATTAGGATATCATTCTTGTTTTAGCGATCACGTTTCAGAGTTATACTATGTACACACGAGATAGACATGTCGGTTCAACAATAAAAATAATCAGTCTCTTGGGGAAAAAGAACATAGGCAAGAAAACCCCAAAAAAACGATCGTGAATTGGGGTACTCAAACTTCACCCTAGCGCTCACTTTCCATTTACCCCACCCTCAAAAAAATATATATGAAATTGTCCCCAATGCATAAAAAAACTAAAATACGAGAGTGGTAGGTGAAGAAAACTTGGGGCGCAAAGCGCCAGCAATCAGCAAGCTAGTGAGTCCGGTTCCCCGGAACGCACTACCTATGTAGTCTGGACACCCTCAGTAGTGTCCTCATCAGCAACAGCACGATCAGTAGTGACTCCCGCTGTCTCCACATCTCTGGATCTAGATGCCCCAGAAGTTGACTCTACAGCCCTGATCTGACGTGCCTCCTCATCAGCAATCGAGGCTCTCCTCGCAGCCTCTATCTCACGGCGGTCCTTCTTCGTTGCTCTAGCCTCATCCTCCTCTCGACCCCTACGCCTCTTGGAATTCTCTCAAGGGGGAGGTGGTGGAATCTCAGAATTGGCGAATAAGGCCGCTAATACTCTGTCCTCAGCAGGCTCTGCAGAAGGGGCCTCAAAATAAGGAAGCTTACTCTCTAGGATCATATCAATATCTGCGCGCAGACTCTCAACCGCAGCCTGAAGGGTCGACACTTCCACCTGAGGGGCTGGCGAAGCTAGCACCCGCAACTTAAAAGCGTCTAAGCGCTGATGAACCTCAGCGATCTTCAGCTCTATATTCTTGTCCATCTTACGCTCCAAGCGCTCCTCTTCCTCATCAATAGACCTATGCATCCAAGGCTGGATGTGATGAAGAAGTCTGGCCATCTGTGCCTTTAGTTTCTGGACCCTAGCAAGCGGGACCAGAGCGGGGAAAGGGGTTGAGCGAGAGGAGCTAGGGGCAGTGCTACTACATAGGGTAGACTAGACCGGGGTAGTGTCAGTGGTCGCTAAAGAAGCCTGCCTAGCCGTTCTAGCATGTGCTACCATATAATCAAGATTTTCACGAAGCTGAGGCAACTCTTGATGGGGCCCTCTGCATGGACAAAACTCATTAGCATCATCCGTGATAAGGCCGAAATCAACAGTGCCCAGTTGAGTCTTGAGCTGATCAATGTGAAAGATGGGTACACCTGCTGACCTGCAAAAGGAAAATATCATGCATGGAAAATATCCACCTCAAACCCGTTGATCATTGACGCCATCAGAATTGCGCGATCCCATGTAACTATATTATCAGCAGCCATGGTGGAAAGACATTGGCGGACAATCAACTATAAAAACATAGCCGTGAAGGTCAAGTTAGACTTGCTGATGGCTCTCTTCGGCTCCGTTACCCAGTCAGCACCCTCTCCATCAATAGATAAGTGCAGGTCCATCTACCTCTTGGTGGTCTCTCTCAGTGATGGATCACACAAGAATTGGCCATCTTTAACAATTTTCCATAGGTAGTCGAACTCGGAGGTGAGAGGGGTCTTGTTGGCATCAACATCCTCGCCGTACAGATACCGGCGGATGGCTGGTAGGGAGATGTAGACTTGGATGCCGTGTACTCTAACGTTCTCAAGTGGGGTCTGTTTGGTGGGAGCAGCCCGACTATCAATTTGTGATCGGAGAGTAGCCACATAAGAGGCGTAAAACTCTCGGACAAACTCCTCACTATAGCGGCCCAAAGAACGAGCTGTCCACTCTAGCTGGTGTCTGGTGAAGAGATTGTGGATATCTGGTATGGTGGGGAGACTTCCCGTAAGGACCCACCTCTCCAATGTAAGGGTCCGTGTCATGACACCTTTATAATTTAGAAACTTGGCATCTGTATACAGTTGGTATTGCCCGTCGACATACCACCGGTTGCGCTGGTCGGCAACCGGGATAAGAGCACCAGTCGGTGAGACTAGAGTGGAATCAGGACTGTCAGCCTCATAAGACGAGGCAGACTGTGCAGCTATGGCGGGTGCAGGGACTTCTGCAGACCCGGAGGCTTCCTCCAACCACGAAACTCCTAAGGAATCAGACGCTCCTTCTTCATGTGTAGCTGACCCAGAAGGTGTTCCGGTCAGTGTGGTCTCCTCAGCAGAGTTAGAGGTAGTGACTACGCCGGACGCCACCTTTTTGGGCATAGCTCTAGTTGCACATGCAGCTCGTGCTGGAGTGGCAGTGCCTGAGGGCACGTACTCGGGATCATGCTCATCATCAGATCCTATAACCAGTCGGGCAGAAGGGGAGACAGACTTTTAACGCCCACGTGTGTAAACTCAATCTTATTTCGGTGCCATTAGATATAGTAACTGTAAAAAATCATTATTAGTACTAGAAGGAGCAAAAAAGGCAAGCAAAAATGACACAAAATAAACATAAGAGCAAAGCTGTAATGACATAGCTGTAGTAATAGTGAAACACGATGGGCCATGTGACGGCTCGTCGTGAGTATGACGGACTGTCATGGGGTCCGTCCGGTCTTACTTCAACTTTGTTTATGTGGAGACCCCTGAAGGAAAGTCTCTGACAATAATGACGGATAAGCAGGATGGAACATCGTGATAATGATGGTCCGTCGTTGATGTCCGTCGTGGGGCACTTAGAAAAAAAATATAGAGACCCTTAGGAGACGGGTCTCTGACCGTCATGACGGTTGTGCCGGACGGACCGTCAAGGGAATGACGGTCCGTCGTAGATGTTCGTCAGAGGACACTTGGAAGAAAATGAATACCCTTAGGAAAAGGGTCTCTGAAAACCATGACGGTTGTGCAGGACGGACCGTCGTGTTAATGATGGTCTATTTTAGATGTCCGTCATAGGAAACTTAGAAAAAGTTGGAGACTTTTAGGAATAGGGTCTCTAACAACAAGAATGGTTTTCCAGGACGGACCGTCGAAGGTATGATGGTCCGTCGTAGATGTCCGTCAGAGGACACTTGAAAAAATAATGGAGACCCTTAGGACAAGGGTCTCTGACAACCATGACACTTGTGCAGGACGGACCGTCGTGGGAAATACGGTCCATCGGGTGTGTTAGTTGGTGGACACTTAGAGAAAACAAATAGTGGTCTGTTGGAACAGACCCTATGACGGTCCGTCGTGGGTACGACGGTCCATCATTGGGGTCTCGTGCTATCATTCAGTGACAGAACAGAGGATGCCACAATCATCCTCTATGATTCAAACGGAATACTTAGTGTTAACCTACACGTTTCTAACCCAAATACCTAGCAAACTAGCAATGCTAAAGAACCAATTTCTTCAGTTTTAACAAAGCAATTTGAGTATTCGCAACGTAGGTCAGACAAAATTGGATCAAAGAATGAAGACCAACCAAAAAGAAATAGGCTAATAGTAATTGAAAAACAAAAATGCAATGTAAATGGGTAGAGATCAGAGACACATACCAGAGAAGAGGAGAAAAACAAACAAGTGAGACACTTGGTTATGAAGAGCAGAACCACAACTTTCTTATTTTTAATTGAAAAACTCTTACCTATCTTGCTTTCTTATTTTTATTTGAGGTTTCGATATTTTTCTTGCATTGGAGGACAAGAAATTTTTGTTTTGTTGCGGTGGGTAAGGCCCAACTTTTGTGATAATTGTTCTGTGCATATATTTATTAGGCAAAATGGTATGATGGACCCTTATACTTGTATGAATTTGTAATGTAAATCCTTCTACTTAATCATTTGTAAATTGAACCCTTAAACTCAATTAATATGAGATTTTTAAACCTTTTGACCGTTGATTAAGCTTATGTGAAATTTATTCTGCTAACTCAGTTATAGCGCGTGGTATCACACTTAAAAAGGCTAGTGAAAGCAATTAATTCTCTTTTAAAGTAATTTAATAGTAAAAATTAAAAAAGTAAAAAACAAATTAAGTTTCCCAATCCCCCCTTTTGTTATCCCTTGCTCCGATGTTCTTCTTTTCTTCTCGCTTTGTTTCGACGTTCTGAGAAATCGACATAGATCTTTGCCGCCCTTGTGAATGCATTTTCATCTACATCTCTGTTCATTTTGTCCATTGAAACTCTGTTAATGATTAGGTGTTTTGGTAAGCTGTAGTAGTGACAATGGATGTTGTAGATGTTGAACCAGAAGGCTGATTTTGCTTCGGTGGTTATGGGGCTTCTATGGTGGTCTGTGATGATATTGTTTAGGTGGAAACTTTACTCTAATGGCTTGCTTCGCCATTCTATTCATAGATTTCTTTTTTCTTTTTTGATATTTAGTTTGTTTGTGCGTGGTCATATTATTCGAGCGTTAAAACTCTAACATAAAGTTAAACTTTAAGAAACATTGTCTGCACATATGAGTTTTGAGATCTTGATTAGACTTTTGTTTTTCTTAGCTTCATACTCATTTTCAAAAAAAAAAAAATAGGACAAGGGAGATTGTTTATTAGTCTATATAGCACCATAACAATTTAAGAGTGTTCAACTAAGCTGTAGAAGTGGAATCTGGTGAATTTGCTTAGCTTAAGCATTTTAGATCAATGAAAAATTGCTGTATTTATTATGTAGTAGTTTGCAAAAATTATCAATTGAAGTTGAAGTTAAAGTAAAAAGAAAAGTGATTCTATAGGATAATAGTTATGTCTCACTAGATAATTTGATAAATGAGATTCAATTTTTTGTCTCTACGTTTAGTGGTTGTTGGTTGAAGGAGGTGGAGGAAATATTTGGTGGTTGTGGATTGAGGGAGGTGGAGGAAAAGTGAGAGAAATAGAAAATGTGTTATTAATATTTTTTATTTAAGTGTCTTTTTAGATAATAATTTAAAAATAGTTATAAAATAATTAAGACATGGCAATAATATATATGATGTGGATATGAAATGCCATTTATGTTAGGGAGAGTGAACTACACACATTTTTTGAAGGGTTCAAAATTTAATTTTAATTGAGTTTGTTGTTTAGTAGGCAAATTATTATGTAGAAGGGTCTAGAATACAAACTCATACAAGTATAAGGGTCCATTGGACCATTTCGCCTATTTAATATGGTTTGGCATTGTATTTTAGAGATCTTTGATCTTGTGGCTCCTTATTTTAATTGTAAATTGTTTTTTACCCTTTTTGAAAAAAATTACCACTTCTTGATTGTGTTTTAATGTAGTTGTTCTCTTGCGAATTTGAGTATCGGTCTTGATTAATACTGTTGGCTTGTATAGTGCTCACAATCGAACAAAAATGCATGTGTGGATCCAATGAGACAAATTTAAGTTACATAGTGAATATGTGAAATTTTCGCATCTCTTTGGACTAGCGAAATATCAAATTGAGTCTCTTCTTATTTACATTGCACACTAGGAAAAGTGTGGAGTCCTGTTTAAAATTGGTGTATATTTTTTGTGTGATGAGCTTACAATGAACCATGTCTAATGACACCTAGAATTCACCCGTATTGTCCAATTGACTAAGTGATGCCAGCTGTTGAAATGATCTTAGGCAATAATTTTAAAGAATGAATCTATTTGACATTATATCTCTTTTGTGGCGTACCTTGTGAGTGCGTGTCTTCTCTTGAAAACCTTTTTAGACTGAGCTTTTTCTTTGAAGAAACTTTATAAAAATGCGACCTTTTTTTTAATTCTTCACCCTTAACCCTAATGAGATATGCCTTGTGTAAATAGCCAACTAAGTCAAAAATCCTATGTTAGGGATGTGGTGAAAATATAAGGTTAATCAACAATTGCAAATAAATACCCTTTACCCATAGTTTTGAGAAAGAAGACTGAATTTTTTTGGAATGAAGTTGTTAAAGTGCAAAGAAAATTGGGTGTCTGGTATCCCATGGAAAGTGAATAACGAAGTGACCTATAAACATAAGATAGAATGGTGAGTGAAGGAAAGGAAGTGTTGTTCATACCACATCTCACGAGGATAGAATTAACAGAGTCTTAATGACGATGCCTTAACAATCAGTCCCGTTACAAGCCTTGAAAAGACCTTTTTGATCTAGAGTGAGCTCAAACAAGTGTTGGTTGGAAAATAAGCGCAAACCCATGGGTTTAGTCATTCATGTGTTCATCTTTGAGAGTGTGAGAGTTGATGGTTTTTCTGGATCTATAAATTTTAGAACCATTTTGTGTGAATGTGAAATCATTCTTGGTGTGAGGTCATTTGAGCACCTTTATTGAGCTGTAACTTGCAACTCAAGAAAGTATTGTGAACTTGAGAATACTTGATGATGGGTAGTCACAACTTGAATCTTTGAGTACACAATTGATCCTTTCATAGGTAAGTTGAGTCTTGTTGGGTGCATTCATTATTTAGTCTTGTGTAGAACTATTTAAGACATTCTTTTTGAACTGCTGAACATGAGTTTTACTTAAGGACGAGCAAAAGTTCCATTATGGGGTAGTGATGAGTCCTAGATTTGGACTCATTTAGTGCTTTATTTGGATACATTTAGTGTATTCAAAGGCTTAATTTGTGTCAATATATAATTTAAAACCCTTGATTTTTCAATATTTGCATTGAGGAACAAAACTTGGAACTAATTTACAAAAATGAATGAAATGATCTAAAATCGCAAAGAGATGAAGGACTGGTGATCGCCAAGTCCTTTTGGCGAGTCTCCTAATGGACTCATGACCGCCTATAGTTCTAGTGTGGCAAATCATGAAGGAGAAAATGAATTTGGAGAGATAAAGGAGCAGTCAGCATGTCGTCAAATAGTTCTTCAATGTAGTGTTGGCAAAGTTACAAACTTGAGGATGTTGAAGGCCAAAGAAAAATGCAATGGAACTGACCAAAGGGCGGATCGATGAGCAAAAATTACTGCACTGAACAAACCTCTGTAAAACATATTTTTGGCGACTATAATATATTTTCAGACATTATGTTTAGTATCAATCCAAAAATTGGAATAAGATTTTAGTTTCTGAACATTTATTCGAGTAACTTTTGAGTTTGAACTCTTAGTATTGAGACTAAGTTTTATGATGTCTTGGTAAGACCCTAATTTATAAGGTGTAGTTTGTGGTTATTGTTAATTGTCAGCTTTTATGTTGTTTAAAAGTGATTTCAGTCAGTAATTGTGGTTCAATCTAAACAATTGTAGTTTCGAATGCAGTTGCACCCTCATGTTTTTTGTCTTGCTTGAGAGAGAGGTTTTAAAACCAAGATTACTGAATTGGTGGTCTGTGGGTATTCTGTTTTCATGGGTTCATCAAGAGAGAGTGAAACCTAAACCCTTTTCCACACATTGAACTTGAGAGAGTGAAAGGACTAAAGCGTAGGTTGTTCTTATGTGAATGCTTGTAGATGTTTGAGAGAAACCACTTGATTCGAGGTAAATTATTCGGGACAATGTTTATCCCCACAAAAGTCTAGCTTATTCAATAATTTATAGCTATTTAATAATTGCTTCATTTATCAGCTAGTCTATATTCGCCTATGATCAAATCACATCCCAAGAACTCCTCTCATCATTATTATTTTCGTGTTATTTATGGTAGTTATAGATGATATTTTAAACCAAAACCTCTCATATTTGACATATTCGTCAACCCCTGATTTACATAAATCTTTATTCTATAATGTCTTACTATAATTGACTTTAATATAGTTATACTTTCTTATGGAATCTTAAACATGTACCGCTCCCTGTGGGATTCAACCCCAACTCATTTAGTTAGGTTATATTACTAAACAATTATTGACACTTAGAAGTCTTCTAATATGTAAAATCAGTACTCTAAAAAATCATTGCATTAAAATGGGACACCACTTAAAAAATAATTTTTTACTTTGTAAAATGTTTTGCCAAGCAATGTTCACTTGTTTTCTTGATTTTGAATAGGATTAAATAAGATACAATTCAAGAACTCAATGTGGGTATGGAGTGTATTGCATAAAGACTCCATGTGTTTCTCCAATGTATTCATGCAAATATGTAACAAACAAAAAATGGACTTGATTGCGCATGTATTTTTCCTCCAAGACAAGTCAACCTCAACTAAATGAAAATTAAAGAAAATAGGAAAGTAAAAACAAGAACAAGATAAACCGGAAAACTTATACATCTATTAAAATCCCCAAAATCTGCTTGTTACATGTACAAGACACTAAATACATAAGTGCAGAGTAAAGAAATAAATATAAGCTTAATAACAGCTTATCAAATAGAACAAAGTTTAAGAAAAGGAAAAGAAGGGCCCGCAAAATGACAAGCATAAACTTTTTCAAGTTCTTAATGAGCGTAAAGATAAAAGATCTGGGCACAAAACCTACAAAAGTTTATAAGCAAGGGGTCATTACCAACAACACGGTACCCAACAAGAAAACTAAACTAGAAAGTAACTAGCTATAAATCAAACAGCTCCAACCAAATATCCTCAAACTAAGACCTTCATAGAAATCAACTTATTCTAGGCATTCTGCAATATACGACTCACCATCCTAACAGGCATAAATCAATTCTTAGAAATCAACAATCAAATAAATCAAATAAGACAATCTTAATAAAATTAGTTTAGCCACACTTAAGAACTACATCAATCACAATACACAAGTATGCCACACATAATAATTAAGTGCATCATGTGGCAATGCCATCATTAGCCAAAACTATTTCCCATCGTCTTTATAACACTCACCAATAGAGTCCTTGGAATAGTAACACTCAACGATAGAAATCTTGACATGAAAACACTCGTCGACAAAGACGTCGACATAAAAGCAAAGACCTCGACATAACAACACTCGTAGGCAAAGACCTTAGCATAATAGCACCCACTAGCAAAAATCTTGGCGTAATAACTGTAGTCACGTGTCTCATCACGATGCTAACAATAAATGCATGAAATAAATATCACACCACAGGTAAGAGAAAACAATTCATACAATTTAAGTCAAAAATCATGCTTTTAAGCATTTCATTAACCAATCAAGAAAGCTCACAATAACAGAACTGACATTATCATGTTCATCACAAAGACTTTTTCATTTTAACCTCTTTTTATTCATTTAGATATAATAACTACAAAATCAAAACCCTTAACCTCATTCCTATTACTCCCAACATGCGATCGACAAAGGAAACATATGCATTCAATCAGAATACAAGGTTTATGGAGTCGTTTGTTTTAAATCAGTCAACTCTCGCCAATAGTTGATTCTTCCCATTCAAGATTACCTTCAAAAATCAACTAGATATATCCAAAAGAAGGTATTCATAATGATAATTTTGATGCAATAATGCACACATCAATTTCTCCAGAAAGTGGGTCAAGAACCATAAATCTAATTCCGCACAATAAGGTTTGGATTCTGAAATTTGATGCTTGAAAATATTACTCAAGCCTTAGGAACTCATTCGGTAATGTCATTTTGAAAATGAACTGAAAATCAGTTCATAAATCTACTTTAAGTTTTGAAATCAAGTTCATGAAGAACCATCAATTTATCAACCCAAAATTATGATTTTAACTCATAAATCCAATAAAAATAATAATAGCTAATCCAATATTTTGAGTTAAGAAACATTTCACAACAATTTTATATTAAAAATTCCACTTGAAATCGATTAGAACGAGTTCGTGAAGATCCAAAGATAAAAATGGGGAAGAAACCCTTAAATTTGGGTTTAAATACTCCAAGGAGTCCTCTACAAACACGGACCCTACCTACAAATGCGGGAATTAATAAGCTGGATCTTCGAAAATGTGGCAGGTCTCCTACAAAAGTGGAGGTCAAACTCACCCTCACCCCATTGTGAATACGTCCACAAGTTCTACGAATGTGGAGAGTTTCAGAAGAACATAAAAAATCATCAAACTCAAAAATCGTCATAAAGACCCTTGAGATTTGTTCAATAACCTATACACACAAACCACATATGCAAATTAATTATACTCGATGTTTTAGAATCATAGAAAACGCTAAAAGATGAATACAAGGTTTCTTTGACCTAACATGTGTAAAAAATCATAAGAAATGAACTTACACATATAAAGGCAAAACAAAAAGGGGGACAAATAAACGAAGACTTCGACTAGGCATAAAATTATCCCCACAATCCGATAAAACTTTCAGAATTCCAATCCAAGTATTCAAATCTAAAATGTGGACCAAAGTTAATCACAACTTAGGACCTCATATACTAAAAAATTTATACCAACAACTCTCGCTGATAAGGTTTAACAATTTGAGGCTAATGGAATTGAGAAAATTCTATTCTAATACTCGAGACTCCCAAACACACCAAAAACCACTTTATTTAAAACTTAGTCTTTATAACTCAAAACATACCAATAAATTTCAACTTTAAACTCAATGTTCGAAACCAACTTTTCAAACATAAAGATAAAAGATGCAGGGGCGGCATCCGAGGGGAAAATTGTAATTTCCATGGAAAAAAATAATCGACCAAGTCTTTGTACTATCCACCACTAAAAACTATGCTCATCCATAAACGTAAAGCAAAAGAAATTTGTGGGAACTTCAAAAAGTTGAGGATATTTTGCATGTGTAGCAGACTCTGTCTCCCAAGTCGCCTCACGGACTCAATGATGCTTCCATTGAAGAATTGTTAAAGCAATATCTTTGGCCAAAGCTTTTGAACAGTCCTATGCAAAATGTCTATAGGATTCTCTACAGAAGATAAGTTTGGACCCAATTCAATTAAATCAAAGCGAATTAGATGGGAATCATAAGGCACAAACTTCTCACGTATGGAAACATGAAACAAGGATGCACAAATAATAATCTAGGTGGAAAGTCCAACTTATAGGTCACCTCTCCCCTACAACTCAAAATCTTAAAGGGTCAAATGAATCCAAGACTAATCTTTCCATTTTTTAGAAAAATCATCCCATCCTTTAAGGGTGGAACTTGGAGTTAAAAATGATTATCCTCCATGAATACTTGGCCACAAACTCTCCAGTCAACACAAGTCTTTTGTCAACTGTGTACCTTGGATAGTATAAACCTTCTCCATAGAATATCTAAGTAAGTCTGTATTAGAAGAATCTAATCTCAACTAAATCAAACCATCTGATCAGAGATCAACACTGACTTCCATAAAACTCCTCAAAAGCGTCATATGAATAATAGATTGATACATGTTGGTTTAGGAGAACTCTGCAAAGGGAAAACACTGATATAATCTAGCATAAAAATCATTCAAACAAGCTCTAAGAATGTCTCTCAACACTTCAATCATCCGCTCAATTGAAGATCGGTTATAAGAGGAAAATTCATACTCATATCTAGCAGAGTACCTAAACCATGTTGCAATGCATTCCAAAAATGTGAAATAAACAATGTACCTTGATTAGAGAAAATGGAAACTAGGACCCTATGCGATGGCACAATTTGAGTGATATAAAGATCGACTCAATTCTCCATCATATACTTCACCCAAATTTGGACAAAATGTGCGGACTTGGTCAACATATAAACAACTAGACAAATGGAGTCATAACTACCGAAGGTAGTAGGCATTCCCACAACAATGTCCATAATGATCTGTTCCTGCTTCCAAGTAGGAATAGGCATCCTCTGATATATACATCTAGGCCATTAATCCTCAAAATAAAATATGTAATATCCCTCTTAATTCAACAACACCAATATTGTTGGATAAATTTATGATACATCTATATCATGCCTTGATAGATAGAAAACTAGGAACAATGGGCCTCCTCAAGAATTAGTCTAATCAACAAACACACATTGAGCATATAAATCATGTCTTTAATACCGAAGACACCATAAAAATCAAGGGTTGCCTCCTTGTCTTCCCCTCTGATTACCTATTATTGAGTTATCCTCAACTTCTTGTCATCAAATTGATGTTAACGAATATGTTAAACTAAGGAAGAAAGACCCTCAACAAAAGTAATCAAACAATATTTTCCCTCAATATACTGTAATTGAACGAGAGTGGTGTGTAACCTATAAACATCCCTAGCTAATGTTTACTCCTCCACATTAATAGAGGAAAGAATCCCCATGGTAGAAGTCTTTCTACTCAATGATCAGTCACCACATTGCCTTTCCCTAGATAAAATATGGTGATTTCATATTCCTTAATTTTCTAAAGAAATCTACCCTCCCTCAAGTTTAGATTCCTCTAACTAAATCTGTACATAAAACTCGTATGGTCCGTGACGACCTTACAATGAACCCCGTACAGATAATATCACCATTTCATAAGAACAAACACATTGCCAACTAAACATCATTTTTATGGTAATTCCTTTAATAGGACATCAATTTTCTAGAGGCATATTGATTACCTTGGTTTTTTGCATAAAAACACCACCCAATCAGAATCTAGAAGCATCACAGTACACATTGATGTCCACACCCTCCTTGGGTAAAGTCAAAGAGGAGCTGACGTTAACAAGGCCTTGAGATTTTGAAATCTTTCCTCACACTCATCTGACTACTAGAAACTCACAACTCTTTTGATTTAAACTAGTAAAGGAGATGCAATGGTAGAGAAGTTTTGAAATAATTTTAGGTAATATCCAGAAAGTCCCACAAAACTCAAAACTTCAATAACCTTCATAGCTCTATTCCAACTCCTCCCTACGTTAATCTTGGCTAGATCTACCTCAGTTCCCTCCTTGGGAACCACATGTCTAAAAGTTCCAAGGAATCAATATAAAACTCACTTTGAAAAATTAAGCTTCTTTTCCCTCAATATCAGTACTAAAGTTCCCTAATCTGGAACTTGTGATAACCAAATATCAAATCTTCGAAAATAGAGATGCACCATAAAATTGATAAGAAAACCATTAATACGAGAAGGAGGATATTTGTTAAATAATCAGTACACAAAATTTCATGGATTCATCCTTAATCCCCACAAACAACAAAGGATCACTCTAATGGAGAAACTCTATGGTGAATAATCACCTTACTCAACAAATACGACGATTAATATTTCTATTTATTACATTGAGCTGGAGCGATATTATTAGAAAGAATAGAGATAGTCTTGGTGACCAATCAAAGTCAATAGAAAAGTTAATATCCCTATCCAAAGGAACATATGAAATATCAGTAGGGAACACATATACAACCTCTCAAACCATTGGCATAGAACCTATGGGAGGTGGGTAAGAAGTAGTATCTTGAATAAAACCCAAGTAGCACAAATACGATCTATTAATGAATGTATAATATCAAATGAAGGATATAACCTTGCTAGGGTAATAACTAGTAGCACCCACCCGCTCAACTCTCGAGATAATCGATAGTGCTAAGGTCATAGTCTTAGCATAACAGTCAAGAAGAGCATGATGCAGAGAACACTCCAAATGAGGAAGTATAAAAGCACTATAAAACACATCTCGCTCTTTAAGATGAGATCCAATTAGTCTTGTCCTCACAAAGTTCCTCCACCACTCTTTGGCATGACCATAAATATAAAAGGAAATAAGAACCAACCATACCTTCATCCTAAAGAATATCGTAGTATTAGTTTAAGAAGTCATGAGCATTCTACCTCTTACAACCCTAAAATTAGGGTGGTTTCATCTTATGAAACCTCTCATAACATTGTTCATCAAATGCTGTCAAGATAACCTTAGGAGCAATCTCTAAAACAACACTCCATGTAGGAACCATGGGTTGTTGGAACACCAAAACATGAACACCTTGAGACTATTGCTAAGGTGGGGTCTGCTCCCACGGAGAAATTTCCTATAGAACATAAAGCATCCTAAAACAAGTCTCCTAAAAATTGAACTCCGAGTTCGGAAGAAAAATTGTCCTCTGCAACCTCAAATTATGGCTCATGAGTACGCTCTCTTGTTCTACATTTTGTTTGTGCTCTTATAACGGCAAAATATTTATCTAGTTCTACTCCACGATTATGGACTCTAGCTTTGATCTATCTCTACCCCTAGTTGGGGCCTCAGTAATAGACTCGAGGAAAGCCTACCCTCTACCACTGGAAATAAAAGCATTGGTCCTCAACGTCTACCAAACAAACACACAACAACTCAGTACTAGTAAAGATAACCCTGCACATTAAGAAATGATTAATCAAAGAAAGTTTCTGAACAATATTTTTATCCACTTGAAGATAAGTAGAGACGTTTCCGTATCGATCCTCAAGACTATTGTTAGACTTGGCTTATAGACACGTGACTCTTATGAACATAGAGCTTTAATATAATTTTTCATGAACCAAAAGTGAATGTAATGGAACCTTATTTTCCCTCCAATACAAGTCAGGCACAACCAAAAAAATAAAAGAGAAATGGAAAATAGTAAAAACGGAGAAACATGAACAAGGTAAAGTGGAAAACATATTCTTCTATTAACCCTCCAAAATATTAGGTTTCACGTGTACACGAACACTAAATACATAAGTGTAGAATTAAGAATTAAAATACAAGTCTCAATGTTTTTATTCCAAAATAAAAAAAAATGTAAGAAAAGGAATAAAATGGATAGAAGAATGACAAGAAGCTACAACTTGATGTCCTTGATGAGGTGTCAAGATCAAGTGAAGGAAAAAGAGATCACACAGGTCTGGGCTCAAAACTAAATAAGTTTAAAAGCAAGGTCTGAGTATAAAACTTACATTACCTAGAAAGCAACTTACAAAAAATGAAACTATCTTGAAATCAAATACCCCTTACACTCCAACCGAACCTCCTCAAACTACAACCTACACAAAAACCAATCAAACCTAGAAATTCTACAATACATATCTCCCAGGACAAATATTCATAGATCAATCATCAGAATTAAAAAAAGGAAATAGTTGAAATATGTCAATATCAATTTCAAGTTGTTTAGTGCCACATAAAAAGTACATCAATAGTAATGATCATCTATAAAGGAAACCATTTCCGAACTACTTCATAAAACTCATTGGAAAATACATTGGCCTAATAACACTCGTTGGCAAATACTTCTCTATGAAAAACTCGTTGTTAAAGAACTCAACATATTAACATTCGCGAGCAAAGACCTCGATATTAAAATACTCTCCAGAAAAGTATTTACAACCCAAGGTAACCGCATGGTGTAAAATAGCGTATACGACCCCGAGAGGGCTCATAAAAGCTACTTTACATACATTGACAAGATAATAGATATTAAAAGATTAAAAATAGTTCCAACATATAACATTTAGATATAGAACAGTTGAAATTTAAATATAGTCTCAAAGTCATCTAGTACATTAGAGTTAATCGCGACACATCCCGTACATAATGTTCCAGAACATAAAGTAAAGAAAAAATGGTAATCAAACTCTCTCCTTCGAATATAAAGGCTCACCATAACCCAGAATCTCTCCAACACTCTCTATCCATCAAACTGACAACCCGAAATGTCAGAGCCTAGATTGGTAAAATGTACGAAAGAGTATGCATTACTACAACATATGTACCAAGTACTATTGCCATGCATAAAATATCTAAAAACATTCTTAAAAGAAATACTTTCATTTGATGCAATGTCCAAGGTAAAAAATGAGATAAAGAGTTAGAAAATGAGTCATAATAATTGGACAATACACATAGTCATCATCTTAAACATGTACGTGACACTTTTTGAAGTAACCTTATTTCATCATATCTTACGTGGAGGAAGTAGCCTTAACCAACATATAAAACTATGGGAGCTATTAACATGGAATTTGTGCCCACCACACCAAAAAAGTGGTTGTCCCATTTTCCAAGGTAAGGACCGTGAACTTTTAGATAATGTAGATCCACTAGCTAATGTCTATCTAGACAATCCTATCTTGGCGCATAGTTCATGGGACATATGTAATCAGTAATTTTCCACTAGTTTTTAAGATTAACTTCCATGAAATATTTCTTAATCATATGCATATTATATTTTAAAGGAGCATGAGTAATCATCTCTTGTGTTTACATTAGGTGACATGGGTAATCACCTCTTGTCTTTCAATATAGAGCATGGGTAATTGCATCTTTCCTTATTATTAGAGTACAACCTTATCATTGGTTCATTTAAGTTGACAAAGCTTTCAACATTAGTACCTTTCATATCATAGAATGTCCTTTCATAGTCACGATTCCATGTGTATGTGAGAAATCCTCTCAACAACACAACAACAAAAAATATAATTGATATTTCACTCTCAAAGCATTCTGAAAACACTTAAATCCACTTCATTAGAGCATACATAATTCCATAATTCACCTTTCATATTTCAAAATTCACTTTCAATCATCAATATCTAGAAAACATCGGTCAGACATGAGTTAATGAGAATAAATCACAAAATCATATATTGATAGATCATAAAACAATTAAAGAAATCAATATTTAAAGAAATTCATGAAATAGGGGAAAGCCCTAACTTATTCCAGGAGTTCTAACTTAGTAAATTGATGAATGTGGGAACTCTATGAAGGAAATGTCTCCATGGATGAAAACTATAATCCTCAAATCCAAAATTTTGCCTTCAATGGAGGAGTCAAAGACTTCACTTTATACCTTGGGCTGATCCTTTCTTATTCAAGCTTCCTAGAGAGAGAAATTTTTTGAGAGAACGACTTGTTCTTCTTCTATGAATTTGAGAGAGTGATTGCAATAACAGAAATCTAGGGTTAACAACATTTATATAGGACTACTACGTAAGGAAATCTACACATAATATTAGGAAAGAATAATTAGGAAAAGAACTAAAATCCCCTTACTTATCGCTGACGAAACCCCAAATAGTGGCCTTCATGTGCTGTCTAAAGGACCACGATCCATTATAGCGGGTATCGCGCCTCATTTTTCACAAGAAAAGGTTTTGATCATGACCTAACTACACTCTTGGGATAAATAACGAGTCGTCATCTAACAAATTAAGGCATGTTAGGGCACCTATCTAACCTAACTAAGTCCAACTTAAGGTCATTGAAATAAATATTAGGGTAAGGGTTCAAATTACATGGAGGGGAAGGTGTTAGAAATCCCTCGAGGTCCACAAATGTAGGTCTTTGCCGTAATTCATGCAATTTATGTGGGGATTACAAGTAGCAAATAAGGTCACTTAATTATTTAGTTATTTAATTATTCATTCTTACTAAGTGGTAATATAACATTAAAGAGTTAAGATCACATAATTATGTTAATTAACTATTCAAGCATGCGAGACTATGTGATAACATAATATTAAACAATTAAGATAACATTATGTCACATCTGGGGTGCACCAATAGACGTAACCAGCGTCGTCGTCATCTTTGAGAACTAAGACTATCCTCTTAGCTTACATCATTACATTTATACGTCAAAACGCCAAAAATTTGAATAATTTTCTCTACTTCTACATTGAGGTTTACATAGAACTATACATACACATAATATATATCAAGTATACGTAGAGCCTTCACATTGGAATATTACATAGTATTCTAATATTATTGCGCATAGATTTATAAGACATAGGATAGTCTCAAATGGATGTCTCATCTCATAACCATCTAACAAGAGTATATCAAATTTGGCCTAGCCCATACATCAATGAAATAGAGCAACATATAGGTTGTACAATGTATAGTATCCAAATGAAAAGGAAAGATCATAAGAGTCTTAAAACTAAAACAACTTAATAAGATTGACAATGGCATTGCCCTAAGAAAGTGAGGATTGTCTCGAAACCCTTTAACGATCAAAACCTAAAATTTATAGGAAAAGGGAGAAAATAGGGTTAGTACACCACTTGTATTAAGTATGAGACCACATGTACACACATTATCAAATCATGCTATAAAGGGGGACATTTCATTAAAACATGCTATTTAACATTAAGAAAGTTTAATGCATATTCAAGAAGATCATACCAAATTAATAAGGCATATTCATTAAGTCTAAAGCATGTACATCATAAGATTAACAATACTAAGTGTAGTCAAGTCAACATGCATATAATATATTTGGACACAGTCAAAGAAACTCTATCATCAAGTTATAATAGTCACAATCATGATTAAGAGTTCATCAGAACATAACTAGACCAAGGCAATTACCCATGAACCCTCATTAAGTCAACAAGTGCAATAACAAAGCAAAGCCCCTTAACCTCACCCAATCAAGTAAGCTCAACAAGAACCATGACTAACATCCAATTTCACATATTATATCATATAAGAGTACATATCATCATACTTTAGAAATATAGACCAACACATATTCATAAGTGAAACCAATCATCAAGGTTAACCAGTGCAATATTTAAATAGTGTCTCATACCCCTACCTATACAAAGTTAAACCCCTTAAGTTATCCTAGTTAGAGTTCATTCCTTTGTTTCATTTTACCTTTTGGGAACATCTTATCTTAACCTACATAGACCACATGAGATAATGTAGAATCCGGCGTCATGGAACCTTACACCGAAGGAAAAAGGAATACTTGCCAAGATAGTCCCAAAACATGAACATAGCAACTACGTGGATCCACTAGCTAGTATTCTTGTGGGAGCAATATAGTCAAGAACTAGGAGATATAGTTGGGACCCTCTTTATGCTACATGCATTATGGTCTCAAATCTCAAGAGTAAATTAGTGATCCTACCTTCCTTATGTGGAAAGAGACACTCCTCATTCTAGTTCACGGTGCTAAGCTAGAGTCTTTTTTGAAATTTAATTAATGTGTTTATTAATCATCGTAACATAATGTAGGTCATAGGGTCTATACCTTGTATAAGAATCATCATCATAGATTAATAAGAATTGCATGAGTATATTCCTTTCATTACAATTCATATAAGTGAGGTTAGCACATTTACATATTACTTCGTAATATTACACATAGGTAAATCATCACCATCCTTATAACATTTACATCTTAGCAATACCTCACAAACCATAGTAAAGAAATTTCAATTTAAAATCATACCAACCCTATCAATCTTAATACAAGATATAATTCAATGCAATATCATCATTAATAACAATTTACCACAATTGAAGTAAAAATAGTGATTTCAAGACTTACTAAGTCTCCTACATAATCCATCATCAATGTGTTACCATCAAACCTTAACTAAACCCTATAATTGTATAATATCATAACTCAGCAATAACCATTCATGATAACAAAGCCTATTGAATCAGTACATCACAATCCATCACTAGTTCATACTTTAAGATAAGAGAATTAGGTCAAAGTCATAATCTAGATAAATTACTCAAGAACTAACATTATAGGACTACAATTCATCTAATATATTCACAATTGATACAATAACATTAATTAGTAGTAATTCAACCAATACTAAATTCAATTGAACAAACATTACACATTTCGGATTAAGATCACAATCTAGAGTTAAGGGGAATGAGTCATATTCTACAAACTAGACTAATCCATCATGAAATAACATAACCTCTCAGTTATTAAGTGTACATAGACTTCTCAATTAAAACATAGTAAATTCATTGAAGTAGTCTAATAGTAATTTAACTTTCCAAAAGTTCATGAAATAGTCTAGAGCTTAACATGATGAAGTAAAACATAAAACACTTCATATAAAACTAATTTGATGTATTAAAATTATTTAGGAAGTGTTAGGGTCAAGACGTCAAGAAACATCCAAGACGTCTAGAAGCTTGTACAATTGAACTAGTAAAACGTCTTTAGGTTGTGTGAAGGTATAGAAGTGTTTTATGAAGTGTAAAACATGTAAGATCAATTTAAATAGGTAAAAACATATATATAGGGTTAAAACATCGAGGAGTGACCCCCCCAAGGATCGCCCAAGGGGTCCACGAAGCGACCCCAACTTTGGCCAAGCAAGCTGCCCAAGGCAGCGACCGGTTGGCCTTAGAAGAAATAGGTCCGCCTCGTGGACTAGGTTCCATATGGACAAAAATTATTGGTAACAGAAAGTGGGTGAAGAAAGCAGCAGAAAAAGAAGTCAAGTGTGGAACGACGGAGGGCCTCGACGGTCCGTCGCTCCAGTCGTCGATTGAGACAGGTTTTTGAGTATATTTTCCTTAAATAGATTTCCCTTTTTTTTAGGACTCTATTATTATGAATACTTGGAAAAACCTCATTTTTGGGGTTAGATTTAGTATACACTATCTAATAAGCTAGTGTCAGTTGGTGCGAAGTATTTACTAAGCCAAACATCGTTCATGATGCTTAATTTGAGGTAAAGGTAACATTTAGTAAAGAATACACACATAGCCGAACCAAGGTACGATTGAAATTTCCTGGTTACCAGACCAAGGAATGAGGGATACAAAACTTATGACTTTGCATGCAAGATATTAGGAAAAGAGTCTTATAGCTAGGATTATTGCGTTATGAACCTGTGGGGAACACATAAGCACAGGTTACTTTCATTACTTGATAAAAATCAAATATTTGAACCTGTTACTTATTTACATAAAAATAGCTAATTACATTTATTTCATAAAACCCCCCTTTTTGTTACTTATTTCTTGGAAAGGACTTGACTAAATAGAAATAATAATAGGTTAAAGTTAACACTAAATAATTTTCCTCATGGGATCAACCCCAACCTCATAGTTGCGTTTTTTAATTGATACGACTGCTTATACTTCTTTTCGAGAAGTAAATTTGAGCGTATCAACTTTATTATTTGGTTTCCTCAAACGTGGAGGGAAAATGGCTCAATTTGGGTTATTGTGGATAAATTGAAAAAATCCTCTCACTTTATCCCCGTCAAGTCTACTTATTTAGTGGAGGATTATGGAAGAATATACATTAATGATATAGTGAATCCCTTTATCAATATTTCAGATAGAGGTACTCAATTCACATCTCGATTTTGGAGATTTTTCCAAAATGAGTTGGATACACAAGTAAATTTATGTACCGCTTTTCATCCCCGAATTGATGGTCAAGTGGAGCATACTATTGAAACCCTATAAAAAATGTTAAGAGCATGTGTCATATATTTCAAAGGTCATTGGGATGATCACCTACCGTTGATCGAGTTCTACTATATAATAACTACCATTCGAGTATTTCAATGGCACCTTTTGAAGCACTTATGGTAGGTGATGTAGGTCTCTATTTGGGTGGTATGAGGTTGGTAAGTCTTTACTACTTTGTACCAAAATAATATACGAATCCTTAGAGAAGTTTCATATTATAAGAGACCGTTTGAGAATAGCCTATTGTTGGCAGAAGTTCTCACCTGTTTTTTAAAATTTCTAGCCAAAGTTGAGGTTAGTAATCCTCTTAACATGAACTAATTAATAATGTTGAGTTTTTCTTGATTTGTTAAGATGTGCATAATTATGATAAAGGTTCTATCTAAAAAGAGTTTTCTTATGTAGATGCTCTTTTGCTTAACTTGCTCTTATTTGTGATTTTGTGTATAGTTGGTTTTATCAAATTATATTCATCATGTTAATGAACCTTGAAAAGAAGTGGTGCCTAAGTGACTCGTGATGTTCTTTTTAGCTCATGTTGATGTTAAGAAGTCATTTCCTCATGCTATGATGTTGAGCTCTTATATGAAGTAAATTGTAAGTCCAGTTGCTATGTGTAAATGCAATGTTATGTGTTGAATGGATTAGTGAAGTACTCCAATGAGCTTTGACTCATGATGCTTTTTTATTGTTGTTGTGTTGTTGGTTGGATGATAGTATTGATACTATCCTCTCCCTACAAAAAAATATTAGTGTCATTCGGAGACGAATGTTCCTAAGGGAGGATAACGTAACACTCTGAAAGTTCATGACTTGTTCTAGAGCCTCAAATGATTAATTTAAACATAAACCATTTTTTCTAAGAATTATTTAATGTATTAAAACTAGATACGAAGTGTTAGATTCAAGACGTCAATAAATGTCCTAGACATTCGGAAGCTAGTGCAATTGAGCTAATAAAACGTCCTTAGGTTGTGTGAAGGTTTGGAAGTGTTGTATGAAGTGTAAAACTTTTAAAATCAGTTTAAGTTGGTAAAAATATGTATATAGGGTTAAAACATCCAGGTCCGACCCGCAAGGATCGCCCTAGGGGTTCACGAAGGGACCCTAGTTTTTGTGTTAGAAGAAATAGGTCCACGTCGCGAATTAGGTCCTACATGGACCAAAATTCTTGGTCGGCTTCACATACATGTCGTGGACTATATTTTTTCAAAGATTTAATTCAGAAATCATGTGGGAACAACTCCGTGACGCAGACTTGTTCCCCGACAAAAATCTGAAATTTTCAATTCAAAATTTACTTTATTAAAGGGTAAACTTATGTGTGGGATATTTTGGTTATTTCATGTGAGGTCTACATATTTTTTTTCAATCTGTTTTACCTTATTTTTACTCACAAAAATTAAATTCCCAAATCAAAACCCAAAAGCTCTCACCTCTCTCTACTTTCTCTCTATTGAATCTCCATTGAAGAAGCTTTGGAGCTTGAAGAAGAAGACAAAATTCCAAAGTTTTTGTACACAAATTTTGGAGGTTAAAATCTTGATTAAGGTATGGTTTCCTTCACTCTTTACATTTCTTTACCCAAGAGGTCCTTTCAATGAGATTTTCAAACTTTCCCTAAATAGGGTTTTTCTCTACACACGATTCTTCTTTGAAAAACAAAATTAGGAATAAATTGTGATGAATTATGGTTAATTAATGTTGTTTAAGCATATATTCAGGGTTAATTCTTGTTATTTCACTCAAGATTCCCATGGTACCCATGTATTTCAAAAATTCATGAAAACCTTGAATTGATATGGTGAATTGTGAAGAGGATGAATATTTTGTAGACTACATTGATGTTTAGTATGTAATTCCTTCTTGAATTTACATTAATCATGCATTTGATCTATATTATTTTGTAATTGAGGTACGGAAGCAATGAAAGGTCAAGAAGGTATGAAGGTTGATTCTTCTTGAATTTAATTATGAAGTTTGAGTTACTTATATTGTAATGCTTCTAAATCTAATATGTGGTTGTGATGTTGATAGCAAGTACTATTCATCCTAAATCATAGACTATTGAATTTGCTATGAAGTATGCAAGTATGTCATGGTATGATTATAATGTGACTAAAGTAGTTTCTCATTATTATAATTAAGTGTTGAACAAAAGGTTTACTCAGTTTTATGTGGTTTCTTAATTGAAAGGATAGTTCTCACATATGAAACCTATGAGCTATTATGATAAAATGTTCACGTAGAGTTCTAGAAGAATCCAATGTGATCATGGGCAATGAGTATGATTATAACGGAAGAGAATAATGCTTAATACCAAAATGACATATAAATGAGATGGAGGTCTCACGTTTACTATGTCCGGTCTCCCACATCGATTTCGTCTCGTTTATCAAGTTCGGATTCCCAAGATATGTGTTGTCTCATGATATGGAAAACTCTATGTTAGTTAGTCAAGGTTTCTACTAACAATCTCCTTGAACCTTAAATATGTTCCCACATACGACTATAGATTAGTGGATCCAGGTAAATAGCTATGTAAGATTGGTTACACTTTTGGCAAGTGTTAACCCTCTCTTTTTGGTGTGGGAGGAGAACACGAGATTCCATGTAGCTCACACTGTCTCCTATCGGTTATTGCACTACATTCCCTAATGCAATATGGTAAATAAATAAGTCAGGTATGTGAATTTTATAAGGGCTTGTCTTAAATTTCTTTATATAGGGTAAGGGAGGGTATGGAATTCCCTTAATCATTGCACATGTGGGATCCTAAGGGATGCTATTAGTGGTGTTCTTGTATGTGTAAGTTGGTTTCATGTATTGTCACTCAAGATATATATGAGCTCATGAATAAGGTATGATATGATAATGTTTGAGATTATGTTATATGCATGTTGGAAGTGACTTAATGTGATGCTTAGCTTTGGATAGGGTTGTGGGTTTCTATTCTTGGAAATACACAAGTATTACTTTGGGTTAGTTATGTGTCGGGTTAATATCATGTTAGGTTGACTTATAATATTCCATATGTGTGAATGTTGAGTCATTGAAAACATAGCACGGTTTTGACTAAATTGTTTTTTTTCTCATGAATTGAATATTTTATGCGTATGAACCATACTTAGTACATGTCTTTTGTACTATCCCATATTTCTTCCCTTTTCCCAAAAATTGTATGGTCCGGCCATTGAAGAGCTTCTAGGCCATTTTGTAAGGATATATGGACTTCTTCTTCCAAGTAGTGGTGAGTCGTCCAAGTTTGAGGATGATGCCTTTGATATACCCTAGTAGAATTTATAAAGTCTAAAAGACATTTGTTGCTTCCTTATTCTTTGAAACAATTTTTTTAAGCCTTAAGTGGCAATATGTACTTGTGTAAGGGCTATGAACAAATATTGTACTTCATTTAGTTGGTTTAATGGGAGACACTATTATTAAACTAACTCTTTTATGTTCATTAAGTCTTATCTTAATCCCTCGTTACCAGATGGTTTCGGCCGAGTTGCAAAAACTTAAGCTTCAACTAAAAGATTTACTTGACAAGGGTTTCATAAGACGTAGTATTTCTCATTTAGATTCTTCGGTGTTGTTCGTAAAGAAATAGGATAGGTCCCTTAGGATGTGCATCGACTATTTGCAATTAAATAAGGTTACCATAAAGAACAAGTATCCTCTCCCTAGGATCACTAATTTGTTTGATCAATTGAAAGGGGCAAGCTACTTTTCTAAAATTGACTTGAGGTCGGGTTATCACAAACTTAGGTTGAGAGGAAAGGACATACCTAAAATGACTTTCTGAACTAGGTATGGTCTCTATGAATTCCTAGTCATCTCCTTGTGTCTAACAAATGCCGCGTGCTTTCATGGACCTAATTAATAGGGTGTTCCAAGATTAATCTGACACATTTGTGATTGTATTTATTAATAATATTTTTGTGTACTCGAAGAGTCAAGATGAACATATGGATCATTTCGCGGTAGTGTTGCAAATTTTTAAGGAATACATTTGGTAAGCATAAAAATTTCGAGTTTTAGTTGAGATTAGTGGTGTTTCTTGGTCATATTATCTCAAGTGAGGGAGGTTAACCCAAAGAAAACTGAGGCGGTTAAGAATTCACCAAGACCATTGACTCCAATGGACATTAGAAGTTTCTTGGGTTTGGCCGGGTACTATAGGAGGTTTGGGGATAGGTTTGCCTCCATTGCTTTTCCTTTGACTACCTTGACCAAAAAGAGTGTAAAATTTGAGTTGTCTGAGGCATGTGAAAAAATCTTTCAAAATTTAAAACATTGGATTACCTCCGCTTGGGTGTTGACTTTTCCAAAGGGTACCATGGGTTTGTGGTATATTATGATGCATCCCGAGTGGGTTTTGGGGTGTGTTTTTATGCAACATGGAAATGTAGTATCTTATGCCTCTAGACAACTTAAGGTGCATGAGAAGAATTATCCAATTCATGATCTTGAGTTAGCGGTCGTAGTGTTTGCTATGAAAATATGGAGGCATTACTTGTATTGTGTTCATGTAAATGTTTATACACAACATAAGAATTTTCAATATGTGTTTAATCAAAAGAAGTTGAATCTCCTTCAAAAAGGATTGTCAAATTTGCTGAAAGATTATAACATGAGTGTTCTTTACCACCATGCAAGGCCAATGTTGTTGCAGAATCTTTGCGGGTATTACCATGGGTAGTGTGTCTCATAAAGAAGAAGGCAAGAAAAACCTAGTGAAAGATGTTCATAGGTTGGATAGTTTGGGAGTTCAGTTGGAAGATTGTCCAAATTGTGTTTTTGAGGTCCACCATAACTCCGAATCATCTTTTGTGGTTGAGGTGAAGTCTAAATAACATCTTGATCCGCTATTGATGTATTTGAAGTAATTGGTACTTAGTAAGATGAATGAGTAATTTTCCCAAGGTGGATGGTGTGATAAGGTACCAAAATAGATTATGTGTATAACATATTGATGATTTGAGGAAAAGGGTGTTAGAGAAGCTCTAGTTCCCGATATTTCATTCATGCGAATTCCACGAAAATATATCCTGATCTTAGAGAGGTATATTGGTGGGATTGACTAAATAGGAACATAGCGGAGTTTGTATCCAAGTGTTGAAATTGCTAACAAGTGAAATCTGAGCATCAAAAGCCTAATGGTCTAATTTAAGAAATTGGTGTACCTACTTCGAAGTGGTAAGAAACTAATATAGACAAAATCCGCTCACTTTATTCCCGTCAAGTCTACTTGTTTAGTGGATGATTATGCAAGAATATACATTAATGAGATAGTGAGCTTACATGGGATCCCTTTGACCATCATTTCGGATAGAGGTACTCAATTAACATATCAATTTTGGAGATCTTTCCACAATAGGTTGGGTACACAAGTAAAGTTCAGTACCACTTTTCATCCCCGAATGGATGGTCAAGTGGAGCATACTATTCAAACCCTATAAAAAATGTTAAGAACATGTGTCATATATTTCAAAGGTATTTGGGATGATCACCTAGCGTTGATCGAGTTCTACTATAATAATATCTAACATTCGAGTATTTCAATGGCACGTTTTGAAGCGCTCATTGTAGGAGATGTAGGTCTCTATTTGGGTGGTTTGAGGTTGGTAAGTCTTCAATTCTTGGTACGAAAATAATCTACGAATCCTTAGAGATGTTTCGAATTAAAAAGGACCATTTGAAAACAGCCTATAGTCGATAAAAGTCCCATGCCGACAATAGAAGAATAGATCTAGAATTCAAAGAAGGAGATAAGGTTTACCTGAAACTTTCACCTATTAAAGGGGTGATGATATTCCACAAATAGTGAAAACTAAGCCCCCGGTATGTGGGTCCCTAAGAAATACTGGGACGGGTCGGAAAGGTTGCATTTGAGTTGAGAATACCTAGTGAATTATCTTTGATTCATTCGATATTTCACGTCTCAATGTTAAAGAAGTTTATTGGTGATCCCATATCCATACTCCCCATTTAAGGGTAAGGTGTTGATGAGAGCCTTTCCTATGAAGATTATCTGGTGGAAATTCTAGATCGTCAAGTAAAGAAGTTTAGAAACAAGGAGGTGGTCTCCATAAAAGACTTATGGAGAAATCACCTTGTTGAGGGAGCGACATGGGAGGCCGAGGCCGATATGAAGTACCGTTATCCTCACCTCTTTCGTCAAATTTATTGCCCAAAATTGAGGTTAGTAATCCTCTTAAAATGAACTTATTAATAATGTAGAGTTTGGCTTGATTTGTTAAGATATGCATAATTATGGTAAAGGTTCTTGCTAAAATGAGTTTTCTTATCTAGATGCTCCTTTGCTTAACTTGCACTTATTTGTGATTTTGTGTGTTGTTGGTTTTACGAAATGATATTGACTATGTTAACGAACCTTGAAAAGAAGTGGTGTATAAGTGATACCTGATGTTCTGTTGGGCTCATGCTGATGTTAAGATTTTAGTTACTCATGATATGAAGTTCAACTCTTATATGAAGTAAATTGTGAGTCCAGTTGCTATGTGTAAATGCCATGTTACGTGTTGAATGGATTTGTGAAGTACTCCAAAGAGTTGTGACGCATGATGATTTTTTGTTGTTATTGTGTTATTGGTTGGGCTGCTAGTATTGATTCTATCCTCTCCCTACAAAAATGTTTAGTGTCTTTCGGATAGGAATGTTCCTAAGTGGGGATAATGTAACACTCCGAAAAGTCATGACTTTGTCTTGAGCCTACTATTTAGTCACTTGTATGTAGTTTCTAAACTCAAAGGATAGTTCTCACATATGCATAACTATGAGCTATTAAGATAAGATGGTAACATAGCGGTCTAGAAGAGACCAATGCAATCTTGGGTAATGAGTATGATGATAAATAAATGGAATAAATGCTCAACACCGAAAAGACATGTAAATGTGATGGAGGTCTCACGTTTAGTAAGTCCGTCCTCTCACATCGGTTTCTTCTAGGTTAGCAAGTCCAGATTCCCAAGATATGTGTTGTCTCATAATATGAAAAACTCCACGTTATGTAGTCAAGGTTTCTAGTAACAATTTCCTTGAACCTTACCTATGTTCCCACATAGGACTATAGATTAGTGGATCCACATAAATAGCTATGTAAGATTGGTTACACATTAGGATAGTGTTAAACCTCTGTGTTTGGTGTGGGAGGAGAACACAAGATTCTATGTAGCTCACATGGTCTAATATCGGTTATTGCACTATATTTCCTAATGCAATATGGTAAATTAATAAGTCAAGTATGTGAACTATTATTAGGGCTAGTCTTAAACGTTTTTACGTAGGGTAAGGGAGGGTGTGGGACTTCCCTTACTCATTGCACATGTGGGATCCTAATAGGTGGTCTTAGTAGTTTTCCTGTATGTGTAAGTTGATTTCATGTAATGTTAGTCAAGATATATATGAACTCATGAATAAGGTATGATGTGATAATGTTTGAGATTACGTTATATGCATGTTGGAAGTGACTTAATGCGATGTTTTCTTTGCATAGGGTTATGGGGTTCTGTTCTTGGAAATGCACAAGTATTACTTTGGGTTACTTATGTGTTGGGTTAATATCATGTTGGGTGACTTATAATATTCCATATGTGTGAATGTTGAGTCATTGAACACATAGCATGGTTTTGACTAAATTGTTTCTTTTTCTTATAGATTGATGATTTTATGCATAGGACCATACTTAGTACATTTTTTTTACAAACCCATATTTCTTCTCTTTTTCTCAAATATTCTATGTTCCAACCATTAAAGAGCTTCTAGCTCATTTTGCAAGGATACATGGACTTCTTCCTCCATGTAGTGGTGAGCCGCCCATGTTTAGAAATGTTGCCTTTGATCTACCCTAGTAGAATTGATATAGTCTAAAAGACATTTGTTGCTTCCTTATTCTAAAAGACAATTTTGTAAGCCATAAGTGGCAATATGTACTTGTATAAGGGTTATACCCCAATATTTTACTTCATTTAGATGATTAATATGAGATGGTATTATTAAGCTAACTCCTTATATGTTGATTAAGTGATATCTAAATCCCTCCTTATCAAATGACTTCGGCCGAGTTGCAAGAACTTAAGCTTCAACTATTTGCTAAGTATAAAAAGTTCGAGTTTTGGTTGAGATCGGTGGTTTTAATTGGTCATATTATCTCATGTGAGGGTTTAGAGGTTGATTCAAAGAAAACCAAGGCGGTTAAGTATTCTCCTAGACCATTGACTACAATGAACATCCGAAGTTTGTTTGGTTTAGTCGGGTACTATAGGATGTTTGTGCATGGTTTTGCATCCATTTCTTATCCTTTGACTACCTTGACCTAAAAGAGTGTAAAATTTTAGTGGTCGGAGGCATGTGAAAGAAGCTTCCAAATTTTAAAAGATAGGCTTACCTACGCTCGGGTGTTGACTTTGCCGGAGAGTACCAAGGGTTTTGTGGTATTTTGTGATGCATAATGATTGTGTTTGGGGTATGTTTTTATGAAATATGTAAATGTAGTATCCTATGCTTCTACAAAACTCAAGGTGCATGAGAATAATTATACAACTCATGATCTTGAGTTAGCGGCCGTAGTGTTTTATTTGAAAATATGGAGGCATTACTTGTATTGTCTTCATGTAGATATTTATACAGAAAATAAGAGTCTTCAATATATGTTTAATTAAAAGAAGTTGAATCACCGTCAAATAAGATGGTTGGAATTGTTGAAAGATTGTAACATGAGTGTTCTCTACCACCCCGACAAGGCCAATGTGGTTGAGGATACTTTGTGTTGTATGACCATGGGTAGTGTGTCTCAGGTAGAAGAATGCAAGAAATACCTAGTGAACGATGTTCATAGGTTATGTAGATTGGGAGTTCGGTTGGAAGATTGTCCAAATGGTAATTATTCAGTTCAGCATGACTCTGAATCATCTTTTGTGGTTGAGGTGAAGACTAAACAACATTTTGGTCCGCTATTGATGAAGTTTAACGAATTGGATAGGATGAATGAGTCATTTTCTCAAGGGGGGGGGGATAGTGTGTTAAGGTACCAAAATTGACTATGTGTATCACATGTTTATTATTTGAGGAAGAGGGTGTTAGAGAAAGCTCATGCTTCCCGATATTCCATTCATCCGGGTTCCACCAAAATATATCATGATCTTAGAGAGATATATTTGTGGGATGGACTAAATAGGGACATAGTGGAGTTTGTATCCAAGTGCCGAAATTGCTAAAAAGTGAAATCTGATAATCAAAAGCCTAGTATTCTAATTCAAGAAATTGGTTTTCCTACTTGGAAGTTGTAAGAAATTAATATAGACTTCGTTATTTGGTTGCCTCAAACCCGAAAGAAAAATGGCTCAATTTGTGTTATTGTGGATAAATTGACAAAATCCGCTCACTTTATCCCTGTTATGTCTACTTATTTAGTGGAGTCTTATGAAAGAAAATACATTAATGAGATAGTGAGATTAGATGGGATCCCTTTGTCCATCATTTCGGAGAGAGGTACTCAATTCCAATCTCGATTTTTGAGATACTTCCAAATGGGCTGGATACACGAGTAAAGTTATGTACCGCTTTTCATCCGTGAATGGATGGTCAAGTTGATCATACTATTGAAACCATATAAAACATCTTAAGAGCATGTGTCATATATTTCTAAGCCAATTGGGATGATCACCTACCGTTGATTGACTTCTCCTATAATAATATCTACTATTTGAGTATTTCAATGGCAAATCTACGAATCCTTAAAGAAGTTTCATATTATAAGAGACCATTTGAAAATAGCCTATTGTTGGCAAAAGTCCTATGCCGACAATAGAAGAACAGATCTAGAATTCAAAGAAGGGGATAAGGTGTAACTTAAAATGTTGAACTATGAAAGGGGTGATGAGATTCGATAAAAAGTGAAAACTAAATCCTCGGTATGTGGGTCCCTATGAAACAGTGCGGCTAGTCGGAAACGTTTCATATAAGTTGAGACTATCTAGTGAACTTGCTTCGGTTCATCTTATATTTCACATCTCAATGTTAAAGAAGTTTATAGGTGATCCCGTATCCGTCCTACCCATTGAAGGGTTAGGTGAGGATGAATGTTTTTCCCATGAAGAGGTTCTGGTGGAAATTCTAGATCACCAAGTCAAGAAGTGGAGGAACAAGGAGGTGGTCTCTGTAAAAAAAGTCTTATGGAGAAATCACCTTGTTGAGGGAGCGACATGGGAGGCACGGCCGATATGAAGTCCCCTTATCCTCACCTCTTTCCTCAAATTTTTAGCAATAGTTGAGGTTAGTAATCGTTTTAAAATGAACAAATTAATGATGTTGAGTTTGACTTGATTTTGTAACATGTGCATAATTATGGTAAACGTTCTTGCTAAAATGAGTTTTCTTATATAGATGCTCTTTTTTCTTAACTTGAACTTATTTGTAATTTTGTGTATAGTTTGTTTAATGAAATGATATTGAGCATGTTAATGAACCTTGAAATAAGTGACTCCTGATGTTCTATTGAGCTCATGTTGATCTTAAGAAGGTAGTTCCTCATGCTATAAAGTTGAGCTCTTATATGATGTAAATTTTGAGTCGAGTCGCTATGCATAAATGCCATGTTATGTGTTGAATGAATTTGTAAAGTAATCCAATGAGCTGTGGCTCATGATAATTTTGTGTTGTTGTTGTCTTGTTGGTTGGAATGCTAGTATTGATTCTATCCTCTCCGTACAAAAATATTTTAGTGTCATTCGGAGATGAATGTTCGTAAAGGTGGATAATGTAACACTCCGAATGTTCATGACTTTCTCTATAGCCTCACATGATTAAGTTAACTTTAAAACACTTTTTATAAGACTAATTTAATGTATTAAAACTAGTTAGGAAGGGTTAGGGTCAATACGTCAAGAAATGTCCAAGACGTTCGGAAGCTAGTGCAATTGAGCTAGTAAAATTTCCTTAGGTTGTGTTAAGGTTTGGAATTGTTGTATGAAGTGTAAAATTTGTAAAATTACTTTAAGTAGGTAAAACCATGTATATAGGGTGAAAAAATCAGGGTCCAGACCCCAAGGATCGCCATAGGGGTCCATGCAGGGACCCTAGCTTTGGTCTTAGAAGAAATATGTCCGCAACGCAGACTATGTCCCACATGGACCAAAATTCTTGGTCGGCATCGCGGACACAATGTGGAATCTTTTGTTTCAAAAATTTATTTCGTAAATCATGTGGGAACAGCTCCTCAAAGTGGACTTGTTCTCCGATGAAAATCTGAAATTTGGAATTCAAGTTTGATTTAATTAAAGGATCAACTTATGTGAGGGGTATTTTGGGTATTTCATGGGAGTTCTATGTATTTATTTTGTATTTATTTTCAGTCAGTTTTACATTACATTTACTCACTCAAATCAAATCCCAAAATAAAAACCCAAAAGCTCTCAACTTTTTCTACTTTCTCTCTATATTCAGTTTCCTTTGAAGAAGCTTTGAAGCTTGAAGAAGAAGACCAAAGTCCCAAGTATTGGTACTCAAATTGGAGGGTAATGTCTTGATTAAAGTACGGGTTCTTTAATTCTTGATATTCCATTCCCTAAGAGGTCCTTTAAAAGAGATTTTCAAACATCCCCTAACTAGGGTTTTTCTCTACAAATGAGTCTTCTTTGAAAAACGAAATTCTGAACCAATTGTGATAAATTATCATCAACTAATGTTTTTTAAGTATATATTCATGGTTAATTCTTGTTATTCACTCATGATTCCCATGGACCTATATCTTTCCCCGAATTCATGAAAACCTTGAATTGATATGGTGAATTATGAAGAGGGTGAATATGTTTATTGACTATAGTGATGATAATTGTATAATTGGTTCTTGAATTTACCTTAATTATGCGTTGTCTATGCATTCTTTGGTAATTGAGGTATGGAAGCAATGAAAGGGCAAGAAGGTATGAAGGTTGATTCTTCTTGAATTCAATTATGAAGTATGAGTTACTTAGATTGTAATGCTTCTATGTCTAATGCGTGGTTATGATGTTTATAGCACGTTTTCCTCCTCCTAAACCCTAGAGTAGTGAATTGGTCATGAAATATGCAAGTATTTTATTGTATAAGTATTATATAATTGAAAGTAGTTCCTCATTATTATGATAAAGTGTTGAGTGAAAGGTTTACTCACTTGTATGTGATTTCTAAAGTGAAAGGATAATTCTCACTTATGAATACCTATGAGCTATGTGCACATAGGTGTCTAGAAGAGACTATATGATGTTGTATAAGGAGTATCATGATTACTAAATGGAATAAATTTTAGCACCTAAATGGCACATAAATTAGATGGAGGTCTCACGTTTAGAATGTATGGCCTCCCACGTGGGTTTCTTCACGTTCAGCAAGTCCGCATTCCCACGATATCTGTTGACTCATGAGATAGAAACCTCCACGTTTGTATGTCAAGGTTTATAGTAACAATCTCCTTTACCCTCAACAATTTTCCCACATTGGACTATGGCTTAGTGGATCCACCTAGATAGCTATGTAAGATTTATTACCCCTTAGGCAAGTGACCCTCTCTTTTCGGTGTGGGAGGAGAACATTGGATTTCACGTAGATAAATATGTAGGATTGTGCCTTTTTATCTACCCTACTAGAATTGATATAGCCTAAAAGAGAACCGTTGCTTCCTTATTCTTAAACAAATTTGTTGTAAGCCCTAAGTGGCAATATGTACTTGTGTAAGGGCTATGCCAAAATATTATACTTTATTTAGATGGTTTAATGTCAGACAATATTATTAGACTAACTCTTTATATGTTGATTAAATTAACTATGCTTACTATGCGATAGGTCTACGTATACCTTAATATATAGAAAGTTTTCAAATCTTTTCCGCATTTTGACGTATAAAATGTAATGATGAATGCTTAGAGGCTAGTCTTAGTCCTATTTGAGGAAAATGTCGCCGGTTATGTCTAGAGGTGCTCCCGGGTCGTTAAAACATGCCTTGCATATATCTATCTATCATAGAAGTATAAGATTTGTTCATAGCCATTAGACTATTATAATATTAGTCATATAGTCTTACAACAAAGTCTTAAAATACAAGGAAAGAACAATTATCTTAGACATAGTCAATACTGGTGAAGCTAGAACAGTGGCATCATTCTCGTACATGAGGACTCACTAATGACTTGGGAATTGAAATGTGACCTTAAAGCTCTTTAATGTCCTGAATCTACATTATTGTAGAAATAGATAGAATACGGGTTAGTACAAACATATGCAATTAAAACCATTGAAATCATGCACAAAGGGAAATTTTGTTCAAAACGCTGCTGTCACTTTTAAAGGATTTATGCATATATAAGAACATATACAAGTCAATAATCATCATAACATTAAGAAATTTTTATATCAAACAAAAGACCAACATCAACATCAAGTCATATGGACATTTGATATCTTAGAGTTCATATCATCAACACATACAAGACCCTTACCTATAATCCCAATTCAATCCAACTAGTGAAATGCTCATGATGAATCCCCATAAACCTACATAAACTAAGTCAACTAGTAAGATACCATAAGCAATGATTGTACTTCACATAACATCATATCATGCATATTCATCAACATACATAGAAGCTTAGAATAATATCATGATAATAAATGAAGTCAACATCATATAAGATCAAGATCATGAAATGTAAACAATATGCATTTCATTCATAACATATTACAGAAGAATATCCTGCTAGGACTCCCCTGAAGGTCAACTTGTGCAATTCATACGTAAAGTCTCATACCCTTATCGATACTAAGTGGAACTCTTAAGTCACCCTTGATAGTGTTCATATTTATTGATTTCATTAATTCATTTTACTTTTGGGAAAAATCACCTTAACTGATAATAGGCCATGTGAGGTAAACACGGAATCAAGTTTCATAGAAACCTTACACCGCAAAAAGGTGCTCTACTTGCTAAGGTAGAACCATGAATCACTACATAGCATTCTAGGTGGATCCACTAGCTAGTCTTCCTAAGCAGGCACATATTTAATGAACTAGGATTATCTATTGGAAACCCTTTTATTCACATATATTTATAGTTTCTATCTAGTGAGAACAATTGTGAACCTACCTTCCATCATTGGGAAGGGACACCTCTCATATCTAGTTCGTTCGGTGCTAAACTAAAGTCCCTATTCAAAATGTCTTTAATCCATACTTAACATAAATTCAATAAAGGCCTTAGAAACTAAGCCCTTGTATAAGCATGATCATTTATATTTAGGTATAACTGAGAACTTCCTATGATCACAACCCATCATTTAGTGAGATCATCACATTGTAGTATTATCATAACAAGGCACACAAGAGAATCAATTTCAACTTTGCCTGATCATACCCCTGTCAAGATCTCACATTAAACATATTCATAACAAGCCATCATATTCATCATATCATCATATTCCTATTCTATTCACATAATCATACATCAATTGAACATCACCATAAAGAATAAACCATCATAATTGAAGTAAAGTATTCATGATCATAAAAGTCTTTACAATAGATTTCGTGACTCTCCTTGATGATTTTAAAATAAATTCCACAATATTTATCCATGAATTCACTCATTATCATCATATAATTGTAAATTTTACAATAACTAAGTCTATTGCATCATCCAGAATCACTAATAAACCTAATTTATATTTGGGGTTAGAAGGGAAAGAACAATCATGATTTTTTTATGGAAATTAGTTCAAAGTCTAAGAAATACAACAATAAACCATTAAAAAATCATAATCCATCAATATTAATCATTTGAATACATCATCAAAAAAATTTGAAAGGCAACCCACGAAATTGGATGAAAACCATATTTTTGAGATCTTTGAAATCAATTCAGTGAAGAGCCTCTTCGGGAAAGAAGTCCCAAGAGTGAAAAGCTTAAATACCTTGCTAATATTCCAATCATGATGGAGGAAAACTTAAATAGTTAATATCTAATGAATATTGATCCTTAGTCCTTAATGGGGGTCTTTAGATAGTGAGAGAAAGTAGAGAGAAGTGAGCTAATTGGGTTTGGGAAATGATAAGGTGTTAGGTTAGTTTAATTACTTAGGGGGCTTATATAGTCTTTAATTAACTAATTTAAACATTCCTAAACCATTACTTAATTAACTAATCAACCTAACTTAAACTAAAATTGGACAGTGAAGTGGGGTCTGAAACGACCAGACCCCGTCGATGCCTTGTCGATCCAACCACAGACTGTACTGATCAAATGTGATTTGGATCAGAGGCCGGTTATTTGGAAAATTTGGTAAATTCTCTATGTATCAACCAACAAGCGCCAACAACGGAGCGTCATTCAAACAATGTCACATTGTTTGGTCTTGTGGTTGCACACTACCAACTGATAGATTATGAGGATCAATGGTTGGGTCCTCCTCAAGGACCCATAGGGTGGTCCTTGGGGAGTCGTACATGAACATTTTGACCTTAAATAAATTCTAACATGTATTTTAAACTTCTCAAGGAAATGTAGTTACACCCGACTCGTTACACCCCTTGAAATACACCAAGTCACAGTAGCTCATCTTTCACTAATCTTCAGACATCATTGTCATTTCATAAAAAATTGACTTTAACACTTCCTAATTATAATTATTACCTTTGTTAAATCATAGAAACTATCCGAACCGAGAGTACACCCTACAAGATATGGTATTCTGGAATTTAAATAAGGTGTACATGATCTCTCGGAGGTCTTATACAAGCTCTTTGACGTCCTTCATTGCATACTTTTCACATGAAAGAGTAATACTTCAAAATATCTCTTTTATAGAAAATCATAAAGAAAGTCTAAGTCCCAAAGTCGCAATCATAGACATACAAATATTTTGCAACACGACCCATACTTCAACATATAGAATCATCTAAGTCTATTACAATACTTTCAATAAGGAAAAGTAAACATCATGATATACTTAAATCTAGTGAGGACATACCAACACTTGCATCAATGAACACTAATCCAAGTTTCCACTTAAAGAGTCCTTCTAAATGCCAACTTCACCTTGAGAGATTGACAAAATATATAGCAGTAGAACATTCGAATGAACTAAGTATGGTGTAATGCAATAAGAACATGCTAAAATGACATTTGTATAAAACATGCTCTCTTTGAGTAATATTTCATAAAATAAGTATAACAGATCACATTAAGTCAACATAAGCACATATAGTCACATTACATAATATAAAATCAATATAACTTCATCTAAGAACCATGAGACCCTCCTACCAAAGGAGATTCTAAGGCTCACTTGAATGAGTTATGAAGTGACCGACCATACAAACCCTTCACACAAACCAAAGTGATCCTGGAGACTACCTTGGATAAGATTATACCCATTTCATTCATTTAACTCCCTACCATGAATTACTCCAAGATTCACCTATGTAAGACTTGAATAGACCGCCCATACACCCTCTCCATCCTCAAAGATACTCTAGATAAGTTACTTTTCATTCCATGCATTTAGCTTAGGTCACTATGTTCATTAGACCATTTGAAAGACATTTAAAAATAAGCACATTCCAATAATGGTGTTGGAGAATACCTAGGTAACCTACATACTAATATCTTGAAAGTCTACTCCTGCGATTTCTAGATAGCGTCCCATTCCACTACCTGAACTTCATAGAACTTATCCTACACTAGCATGTATCCTACATGATTAGAATATGCAATAACCGACAAAGACCATACTAGCGAGGCATAGAATCCAGATTCAACCCTACTGCAATCGAGGGTGTTCTACTAGCCAATGGTACAACTAGGACACATCCCATGTAGGCACAAAGTTATGAAATATGAAGGGTTTCTTTTTCTCTAGTATCCATCTTAATTAAAGATACTACCCAAGCATACTTACTCGATTGCATACTTTGTTCTCATAGAGTAACTCCATAAAGGAGCATATGAAGAGGTACGATATCTTGTTAATGATCAAATCACAATGCACCTTAGCAAAGAGGGTCCACTAAAGCTTCGTAAAATGATTAGTAAGACAGCTCAATGACTTTCCTAAGGATGATATCATGTCATTCCAGCCAACCAAACCTACGTTCATCATTCACACGAGAAGGATACTATTACAACTTTCAACTTCAAGGATATCATAACCTTTTTTTCTAAAAGGTTATACATAAATGACTTTCGTAAGCTTATTCAAGATCATATTCAAATCATACATATATATTCATGAAAAAGGTGCTTTAGACTATGAAGTCAAAGATTCATCTTCACATTCTTCATATATCAAGAATGGGTCATAGCTCTACCAATACAACTTACACTTCATTACCATCTTATCACATGTACAATATCATTCGAGAAGTATATAGGGAAAACTTAAGCATACTACAAGTCACCTTACACACTTCAATAGATTAATTAACATAACTCATTATAATATTCATATAGCCAACTAAGAAGATTCACACTTCAATATCAAGTATAAACATATAAGGCATCACTATAGCATATCATGATCACATATAATCACTTAGAAGAACACATACATTTACTTCACATATACACAAAAGTCATCAAGACCTTCACAATACTCACACAATCAAGTTATAACATGACAATATCATAATTCATAAAGTAATGCTGATGAGGCCACATTATTCGAAAGTATATCCCATAAGCACCGCCACCATAAGTGGAACATAAAAATCATCATCATTAAGACTCCTATACTAAACAATATAGATAAGGTTAGATAAACATACCACCATAACAATCTCACAACTTCAATACATAGTTAATTTAAGCTACTCAATAAACAAAGTCTCTTATTAATGGCCATTGTATCCAATCCAACCCAATAATCACATTATACAATGATCCAAGATAATAAAATATGAATTCATCAATTTATGACATCCTACATAAAATTCTAACATAATTGTTTCTTAATTTAATAGCCCTTATGAAACTACAAATTAAATCAGTGCTTATGAGACATAATAAAGTCACCCATAATATAGTCAAAATAAGGAATTCATGGTTTGCATGGAATCATGGATTTTTTAGTCTAACATTATCAAATTAACATCAACTCAATAATAATACATCGATTCAAAACGTCTATGCAAGAACCCATGGTTAGACTTCAATATAGAAATTCATACTTTGAGAATGTCTTGGAAAAACACTTTGAAGACTAGATCCTTGAATAAAAGTTATTCAAGGATGTAAACCATATCTTAGCTTATTCTAAGACAGAAAATTTAATGAAATTTCATTCAGTAATTAAGCTTCAAGCACCAATCTCCCTTCAATCTTTCATGGTGTTCTAGCCAGTTTTTTTTAGGGATCTTGGGTTTTGATTTTGAAATATCTAATTTATCTTAGTTCTCAAGACTTATAAAACAACTTAATTACCAAAAATACCCTTATGAAACCACCCATATAATTTTTAGGACACTAGGTGAAATTCCCAAAACACCTTTGTGCGTGTCGAGACCCAACAGAAAATTCTGTAAGTCACTATCTACAGACCCACCTACAAGGCGTCAACCAATCAACGGGCCTTATTGGAAACCGTTGATTGGGTCAGAGACTTCCAAAGGGGAGCCAAGTATCCCTATAATAAGTCTAAACCCACGCGCTACATCGATGGGGCACGTCGATTGCCTCCGTTGGTTGGGCTGGTTTTTGACAGTTTTTGGATACAAGTTAGGTCCTCCTCAATGACCTTTATGTTTGTCCTTGAAAAGTCACGCCCGAATGTTTACAAATTAAATATATTTGTATACATGTTAGAAACCTCTAACATCAATTTAAACCGAAACAAAAACGTAAAATATGCAAATGCACACCTAAATGTACAAGAACGTCTCAAAGACATATCTCTCGAACGTCATGGACGTTCTCAGAAGTTTTACCTTCAAACACCATTTAACTTTCGACACTGCATCAAAACATCATTATAAACCTTTTAAAAACTTTATAACATCATAACAAACATGTAAGGCGTTAGTCTCAACTAAGTCGTCTTAGAGGTGTTACATTCTCCCCCACTTGGACAACATTCGCCCTCGACTGATACTTATAACCTCAATTTTACCAGCATGACAAAAGATTGATGAAGAAAGTGAAACTCTATCATCCTATAGCCTCTCGCTCATAGATGTGTCGCGACTCACACAGATGAACAAGACTCTACTAGACATGGCTTTAATGAGACTTCAGATTCCTAAGCACTACGTCATAACTATGCTCTGGTACCAAATTTGTCACGACATGAGAGTACACCCTAGAAGATATGATATTGTCGAATCTCAACTAAGCATACTTGACCTCTCAAAGGTCTTGTACAAGCCCTTTTACATCATTCATTGCATACATTGATGAAAAGTAGTGCGGAATTAAAATATTTCACACAAAATTATAATAATTCAAAACATCTCTTTTATTGAAAATCATCAATAAAGTCTAAGTCTCAAAGTCACAATCTTAGTCACACAAATATCTTGGGATACTAACCATGCTTCAACATATAGAAATAGCTAAGTCTAATACAATTCTTTCAATAAGGAAAACCAAAAATCATAATTTCCTTGAATCTAGTGAGGACATACAAACATTTTCTAGAATGAACACTAATCCAAGCTTCCGCTTCAAGACTCCTCTCAAATACCACCTACACCTGTAGAGATAGAAAAAATATATGAAATTAGTACATTAGAATTTACTAAGTATGGTGTGGTGCAATAAAATCATGCTAAAAGGATATTTGTATAAAACATGGTCTTTTTGAGTAAAACATCATAAAATAAATATAACAAATCACTGAAGTCAACATAATCTTATATAGTCACATTCCACAATATAACATCAATATCACTTCAATTTACAAAACCATGAGACCCTCCTACCAAAGGTAATTCTAAGGCTTACTTAAGTGAGATTTGAAGCGACCACCCATACAACCCCTTCACACACACCAGAGAGATCATAAAGACTATCTAAGATATGATTATTACCATTTCATTTATTTAAGTTCCTACCTTGAATTACTGCAAGGCTTACCTAAGTAAGACATGAAGAGACCACCCATACCAACTCTCGAAGTCTACCTAAGCAATCCTCAAAGATACCCTAGATAAGTACATTTTCATTCCATGAATTTAGCTTTGATCACTATGCTTATTAGACGACTTAGGAGACATTCAACAACAAGGACATTCATATAATGGTCTTGGATAAGACCTGGGGAACACTTAGGGAACCTACATACCAATATCTTCAAAGCCTACTCGTGCAATGTCTAGATAGCGTCCCATTGCACCACCTAAACTTCATAGAACTTATCCAACACTAGCGTGTATCGTACATGATTATAATATGCAATAACCGACATATACCATACCATCAAGGCATGGAATCCGGAGTCAACCCTACTCCTATAGAGGGTGTTTTACTTGCCAATGGTAGAACTAAGACACAACCCATGTAGGAACTAGGTTAAGGAATATCAAGGGTTTCCTTTGTACTCTAGTCTCCATCTTAACTAGAGCTACTACCCAATCATACTCACTTTGTCTAGCCTTTGTTCTTATAAAATAATTAAATAAAGGAGCAAATGAAGAGGTACCATATCTTGTTCATAACCAAATTACAATACACCATACAAAAAAGGATCTTATAAGGATATCTACAATGGTTATGAAGATAGCTCAATGAATTTCCTAAGAATGAAATCATTGCATTCAATCCAACGAACCCTATGTCCGTCATTCACACGAGAAGGATACCAGAAAGGCTTTAAACTTCAAGGATATCATAATCTTCTTTCTAGAGGGTTCCTAATAAATGACCTTCTTAACCTCATTCAAGATCACCAATAAGAAGTATAAATTCATGAAAAAGGTGCTTTAGTCTATAAGTCAAGGAGTTATATTCACACTGCTCATGTATCAAGTAAGCGACACAGATCTACGAAAATAAGACACACTTCATTATCATTTTAAGATCCACAAAATAATTTAGGGTTTCTAGAGCCTAACATGTTTGTATTAATGTCCTAAGGTCCTAAAATGAATTATAATATGGTTTAAAGGCAGTGTGTAGAGTTTGAGGTGATTTGGAAGTCAAAAGTCACAAGACGACCAAGATGATCAACGACTAGTCACTTATGTGCCTCACGTGTCTATGCGTTCTAATATAAACGTATGTCATGATCTTATGAAGTATTAAATGAATTAGAATTATTTTTATAAACAATATATGGAGTTTCATGATTTTTTGTGGTCAAACGTCGAAGACGTTCGAAAGCTAGCCCTTAACACTTTGTTTGGATCATTCTTACTCATCGTTTCAAAATGTATTGTGTTGTATTATACTCTATTGTACTGTATTGTATGGTAAATACAATGTTCGTCTAGACTATATTGTTTGTTGTTGTTTAATAACATTTTAATTTTTTTAGTTTTGGCGTATTGTACTATATTGTAATAAATCAATCTAGTAAAAAAAAAACTAATTATTCTAGGGAGGAGGTTTGAATAGATTTAAAGAATTAAGATAAAGGGTAAAATAGTATTATGAATATTATGTAAACATGTGGAAGGTGAAAAACTTGTAAAGGTTTATATTTATGTTGAAAACATCCGGGTAAGACTTCTAAAGGACCCCGCAAAAGGGACCACAAGAACGACCCAAGGTTGTTGAAGACACTACCTCGGAAGTTTCAATAAACGAGCCAAACGACGGGCAGTTGGTTGACCAACAACCCGTTTGTGTGGTCTCGTCGATGGAAACTTATCCTGGTAAAGTCTCAACCAAAAAATAGCCCAAGGTCCAATTGAAGGAAGCCACATATGGACAGTCGATTGACCAACGGCAAGTCAATTAACCAACAGCCTGTCGATGGTGGCCTGCCACACTGCCTTGGAACTGTCTTACTTAAGGGGTGAATGGAAATTCACCTCACCTCCTAACCTGACTCTAGTTTATTAATTTACCTATATTTGGGTGTATATAAGGGATCAAACACGTGAAAAACCCATTCCAAATCCCTTCTACACGAAATAAACCTTTCCCTCCAAGAATCTTCTCCCTAGAAACCTCCATTGTTGGTGAAGCTCAAGAACAACTTGGAGCATGGATTACTATGTCTTATTCACCAAGTTTAAGAGGTCTTCATGTAGATAAAGGTATGGTGATCCTTCATCTCTAGTTATCCTTCCATCTAGAGAATTAATCTCAAACTTATCCAAGAGAAAATATGATCAGAGTTCTTTTTCTTAAATCTATCCATGTGTTCTTTCTAAAAACGTTTTAAATGGTTAAATCATTATTAATTGATGTTAATGTATTATTTTGATTGTGATTTTAATCCAAATGCATGATGAACCCATGATCCCTCCATATATCAATTTAGTCCTTACATGGGCTTTGTGATCTTCACTTGTTATCAGTTGAATTATGATTCTAATACGTTTAAGTTGTTATATATACTGTTAATTATGTGAATTGTTGTTTAAGGATCCATGTGGATCAACGTTTGAAGGTTTGAACATGCCTAGACTAGTTATCAATGTGATCACTATAACGTGGGTCCTTAATTGTATAAAAGTGGATTTCGATAATGTTAAGGTTGTTGTATCTACTTTTTAAAGTTAATATCATGACTGAATTATGGATATGAATATTGTATGATTAATATAAAGAAGGATTTTATGAATTAAACTAGAATTTTCTTGTGTATGGAATTGTAACTTCTGATCTTGACGTTAGGTTAGTTGTTATATGAATCGATACTTATTAATTGTCCATAGTTACTTCCTACAATGCAATGTGATCATGAATTGTATGTGAAGGATGTAATGTGGATAAATGCGTGATAGTTGAATAGGATTAACCTATGTGGATTTATGTTCCATTATTTCCTAGTATAAAGCATACTCACAGTGAATTCGATTTATTGGCAATCATAGTAGGATCTCGTTTAGGTTATGATTTCTTTGGCTACTTCCATACATCTAAATTATCAATAAATATTAATTGATAAACAAACTAGGAAAATCGATTCATGATCTATTCCTATCTTTTCTCTAGAACAATGCTAATGTTTTGCACTAATTGTATCTTGATCATGTAGCGACTTGTACATGGTTTGTTCTATGCTTAAAGTACATTTAAATAGTTCCCTATATATTATTTTTTTTATAAACAAGGTGTATAGATCAGTGAAGATATAAGGGTGAGAAATTGGTAAGAATGGCTCATCCCTCAACTTTTCTATATTAATGTTGTTGTTGAAGCCTTGTACGGCATTTTGTGGTATAATGAACCTATGGTGGCGGTGTTTACTTTATTTTCATTATATATGTGTTCAACATGTCCTTGAAGGTAAATTTATGAGTAAATCAAGTAGTGATTATGATGATCAACACGTGTATAACTTGTGCCTAGTCTTATTTTCTAGGTGTGAATCTAGGTGATATTACTGTTGTTTTGAGCATGTAAATGGCTATGTTAAGGTTATATATACTTGCTGCCTATGATGAGGTCCTATAATGTTATATGTGATGTAAAGCTAAGATAAGTGCATAAATACTAAAGCTTACGGTAAGAATGTTGTAATTCTTAAATAAGTGAGTCTTATACTATGATAACCATTCTATGATGTTGTATGTTGTTTCATTCACTAGGATGACTTGATAGATGTTATAGCATAGGCAAGGGTGTGGGACTTTTACTATGCATTGCACGTGTGCACCTTGATGGTATAGTTCCTTTGTTGGACTTCTAAGGAAATGGATAGGATTGTATAAACATGTTATAAATATGACTTATATGCTATGATGTTAAGTATACGATATGATGAAGTATGAATGTGCATAGTGTCTTGGAGTGTTTATATGATTAAGGTACACATATAGACTTATTTATTGATATATGAACATGTGTGATATTATGTGTTATGTGAAAGGTTTGCTCACATACATGTATAGACACACATGAATGATGATCTAGTAAATAAGGGAGCCTTGAAAAGTGTGCTCAAGTGTATCAAAAACTAGATAGTTCTAATACTTATGCTATTTCCATGTGAAAGGATTTTCTCTCATGATTTAGGTTGATGAAATTACATCTATGACCTATGAGTAAACCATATAAGGGGATGAATCTCTTAAGCCTATATTTTATAAAGTAATGTAATAATGAATTTTCAATAAAGGGAACTTACCTTAGCACCGAGTGAACTTGAAATATCAGTGTGTCCCTTCCTAATGTGGGAAGTTAGGTCAATAAACCTCATGGGGTGGATAGACTCATGACCCAAAAGGGTGTTAGATGGATGTTTCCATATTTCAATAACCATAATGCCCCATCTTGGAATAAAAAGAGTTTTCACATGTAGCTCCAAGTTCCATAACTATGCTTGCCACATAGGATATAGCAATGTGATATTATTTAGTATGTTAGCATGTTTTAGTTTTTTACCTTTGCTAGGTCAAAACACCATCAATTGGTGTAAGTCTCTACAAAACCAAATTCAACGTTTAGCACCTATGGTCTTAGTGTCGGTTAAGACTATAGTTTTTCTAAAGTAAAATGGACAATGAAAGTAAATGAATAAAATCCTAACTAGGAGGAATTAATGGAGGTTACTTACTCTAGGTGGAAGTAATGAACCCATCTATACATTTGACAAGTATCTCCTTATGAAGTCCTAGGAAGGTGACCTAATGTGTATGATTATGATTATGTCTTTGTACATGGCATGATAGTATTTGTGTATTTGTCATGAATATGTGCTTTGTATGAGTCTATGTAATACAGTCTTATTTGTATATGCACTATGTGAGTCTTAATTTCTATATGATGAACATTATGGATATGAATGGAGTTGTCCTTATCTGTTATGTTGAGGTATGATTTGAATGCTAAGGTTTGTGGTCTCATGAAGTGTTTACTAAGCATGTGTGGTGTTATGGAGTGTTACATGTGAATTGCACTAGTATACTAAAATTGGGGTCATGAACAATGTCTATGCAAAAGTGGAAAAAACCACTAGTGGTGAACATTCTCCACTAGCTATAGCCTAAATCTAAGCTAGATAATAACGATAGACATCCTCGAATACATTAAGGACTACGAAGTCCGAATGAAAGCTCCACGTCCGGATAACTTCAACGTCAATATGTAAGGTCTAGCGCCCACCTGTGCCTGCACCTAAAAATTGTAGAATTTATGGGGTAAGTACACATTTGTACTAAGTATGGTATATACAAGCACACACCAACGACATGCATGAGCAAAAATAGCTCTTTCCTTACAACATGATTATGGAAAGTCAAGTCAGTGGACTTGCCAAATTTGGATTAGTAATGTTAGTGACATTTCAAAATTGTGAATACGAAAGTGAATGAACTTTTCAAATTTTGATAAGGAAAGTTATACCATGAGAGTAACATTCATCATCATACTTATCATATTGCACAAAACACACAACATCTTGCACGTAGCACATAAAATATTGCATATTAAACATAACATTTTGCATATCATTCATTCATATGCCATGATTGGAAGCATGGACTTGACATCAAGACTTCCCAAAAATGAGGGCTCAACATATGGGATCTCAACTAAGGAACCTTGTTTAACAAACACAAAGTCTTCTTCATTCATTCATACATACTTCATTTCATTCATTCATAAGCTAGTGTAAACACCAGTTATAGCTAGAATGTAGTTTAAGACACTCATCGGGATTGCAGTGCAATGATCAACAATAACCTAGAGTAATTACTTGAGTCTAGCTAACCTCTTGTTTATCCTATCATAACACTTTTGCTATCGTTCATTTCGTTATGTGCATCATTTGAGGCTGTTCTCATTAATTCATTGGGAACTTTAACTTTAACCGACATAGATCATGTTAGAATCATGAATTCTAGTGTCTCCCCCAAACCAAAAAGAGGTGGAATCACCGGCCAAAGTGACCCAAAACATGCTAGCGTACATGGGAATTGAACCCAGTGAGATCCCTATATTAGCAGTATAGGTTCAATGACTATGAGATATAAGGAGACCCATACCCCGCATGCCGGACAATCTCATTTCATGAGAGTTACTTGAACCTCCTCCCTTCTCGAAAGAAGGCATCAACGCTCAAAACTATTGTAGTGTTGCTTAGTAAAAAGTTCCATTGCGTTCAACCCATACGTTATGGAAGTTGGCTTCTAGTATGAGGACATCATAGCTCAATAGATGATTTCTCATCGCATCATTAGTATTAAGTGTATATTGATCTCAATACTTTCATTAGAGTGTTCATAGAGACTGGTCTCTTCATTCACTTTACATTCTCATAGGTGAGTACATTTTTGTAACATTTACTTAGGATCATTTGATATTATACAGATCTTTTACATTAGCCTCATATCATGTTGTCACCACATTGATTAACATTATCACATTTTCTCTTCTTAATTACTCACCCCTTTTTACGTGAATGTTCATTTCATCATATGCCAATGCACTTGGCCATTTAGTATATTTCACACTCTTACATAACCCTTATAGGGTTTCATCATTTCATTATTTCACTGTTCAATTTATCATGTGCCAATGAACATGGCCATTCATTGTGTTTTACATTATTACTTAACCCTTCTAGGGTTAGATCATTTCATTCGATACATCTTAGGTTCAGTTATTGTTAAACGTATGATAGACTTATGGGTCTATATATACAAGCCATGAGGCTTCGTTCATAGTTCGTTTAAATGGCATATCTTCTTAAGATTATGTGGTACAAGACTTATGCATCTTTTATGTATGCCAAGATCTCGATTTTGATCTAAGTAGGCAGCACTATTCTTGAATATTTAATTCACGTATGACATATGTATCAATATGGAATTAGGGCAAGGGAACCCGGTTTCAAATCCCTTGGACAAAACTTTACATTTTTCTTTTTATTTAGTTTCAGTCCATATGAAATTGGGACCCTAGAGCAATCTCCAACATCAACATTTCCATTTTATTTCTATCCTTTGAAAATTTTATTTCTTGGGCGAGGGGTTGTGGGTTCGAACCCCCACAACCCCCTTTTATTTTTTTATTTATTTTCCATGACTAAATCGAGTTGACCATATAGTTGTGGGATCCAATCCCCACATCCTCACTTTATTTTTCTTGAAATTCTCCATTACTGACATTTCTTTTGTCCTCATTTTTTGTTCTCCTTTACTTCCTGTAGCTCGTGGGTTCGATCCCCACAGCTAACATTTACTTTCTTCTCATTTTTCCTTAAGCTTGACCAAGAGGTTGTGGGTACGAATCCCACTCCTCTCATTTCCAATTTTCATACATCATTTTCTAGCCCAAAACCATTGTTCGAATCTTCTTTACCACATTCCTTTTTAATTCATTATTTTTATGATTTTTAACATGGTGAGTTCACGGGTTCGACCGTCAGTGACCTCACTTCTTTTTAATCATTTTTCATAACATTGTAAATCATTTTAGCCCGACCAAAATTCATCAATTGCGGCTGGAAATTTTTTTGAAATTATTTAGCATCTTTTTCAACGAGTTACATGCTAGTTCTTAGGGAAACTTCATGGTTCATTTATAACATTTTACGTGCATTTTCATGCATTCGTTTAGCCAAGAGTTTCTCACTGAATTCAACCACATAACATTTCATATGAACATCACGATTTACTTATGTTTGCGCATGTAAAACTACACCCATAATACATCATTTTTTTTAGCCTTAAATCCGAAGGCTATGGATCATAGTTCACATTTTGCACACACTTTCACATAGGTCTGAAAACATGGGTTTTCATTCATACAGTTTCAAACATACATTCATGAACATATTTGTCACAAAAACACAACAAACACCTAATATCTACCAGCAAACATACCCAACCTAAGAATAATTGGGAGCTAGTGATAGGGATATGCCACGGGGAACAACCCTAGTTTTCGGAATAGATTCTTCTGAACCATAAGGGGTCTCTTTTGAAAGGGACCAAGAGAGAAGAGAACCCATACATTTTTTACGGTCAAACCTCGACTTTATTCCCAAAGAACATATCCAAACACACGTCCAAAACCAAAAGTTCAACACCAAACATGACGAAAAACCTTCTCTTTGCCTACGTGATTGATTAGTTGTTTTGTTATAATTTTCGTTTGTGAGTTCTTAAAGTGTGAAGAACATTGATTTACCTACTGTTGTTGAAGTTATTTCTCAGAGAGAATCGTTAAAAAAGAGAGATTGAACATCACAGTTGACAAATAGACGTGAGAGACTGGGAGTTTTATTAAGCTTAGTAGTCTAATTTAGGACTTAGTCAAATAAGGTTTTATTAAATAACAAATAAGATTTCCCTTTTATTTTAAATCAGATAATTATAATAATTATTATTTAATAACATTAATTTAACAACTTAAATAAAAACAACTTTTATTCATTGCTTCCACCTAGGTTCGAACATGGGTGGAGCAAGACTTCACTTCAAGAGCCCATTTTCGGCCCTCTCTCCCCAAAATGACCCTCAAACTTATTAATTAAATAATTTATTATATATTTTGGGTAATTACGATACTAACCTTAGCCTAGAAAAAGACCATTTTACCCCTAGAACCTCCAAAACTATGAGTTTCCCTTTTTAAGTCTGTTAAAGAGTTATTCGAGTAAATCTTCATATTCGAGAGCCCTACATGGATGGAACCAACCTTTCATAGCTCAGGTAACTCCTCAAGTTAGTTGTATTTTCTTTCATAAGGGTTTTAAGATCTTGTTCTACGCGCATCAATTCGTGTGAACCCTAGTCTAATTGTAGGCATTCTAGACACAGTAAGTTTTATTTATCATATCAAATTTTAGGGTTGTAACATATAGATTATGTTTAAGTGAAGTATATGTACATTTTAAGCATTCTAGTGTGTGAAATATGATTATTATGGGTATGAGCATGTTTAGGAGTCAAGGTTATGAACATGGTGTTTATATAAAAGGTGTGCTCACATTTACACCCATACACCTTGAATGAATGAATTTAATAAAGGTGAAGGGAAGATTTTAGGGTGGACATGTTCTTGAGTAGAGATGAAGTTCATAGACCATTCCTACTATCCCTATAGTTGGATGAAGTGGTGTTTTGTGGTGGATTCTCTTCGTGAGTTGAGATGAAGTGTTTAGTAGAAACTTCAATCCCAAGATATTTCTAAGATAGGTTGGAGGATTAACACTCTTCGTGATTTGAAAAATTGTGTAGAATAGTTATACCTTGACCTTTAGTCATGAATGCTTAATACTCTTTGGGAGAGTTATGCTTAGCACCGAGCGGATTTGAAGAGAGGGCGAATATACTTTGATAGTAGAGATGATGTATCCAATATACCCCTTGAAATAAAAAATCCTCGTTAATAGAGAATGAGTTAATTTGTAGTAATCTCCCAATCCCTTAATTATGTGCCCGCATAAGAGTAACTAATGGAGAATCCATGTAAATGCTCAAGAATGACCTACCCTAGGGAAGTGGGAATCCTTCATCAGGTAAGGGTTAATATCGGGATTCCTTGTCTAGTTCTCATGATATATGTTGGGTAAAGCTAGCCCCCACAAAAGAATTTAATGAACTAAGTTTTCTAAAGGGTGTACTACTTAGTGTGGGTGGTGGTATGTTATTCCATCTATTCTTTGCACAAGTAGACATTTGGAGGGAGTCTTGGTGTGTCTTTATATGAAATGTATGAATGGGATGATAAATGTGACTTTGTGTCTAATTTCAAGAAAGAATAGTAAGGTTATCTCTTGTATGATGAATTTCATGAATGATGAATGAGTTGTGCCTTATCTAAGGTAATCTTCCAGGAGAACTTGGTGGGAGTAGTAGTATGGGATGCTACTTTCACATTTCGCTATGTGTAACATGGGGGTTGTCTTTGGAGAAGGGTACTTATGTGAAGTCCTTAAATGTAAGTATGTTTCACTACAGTTTTGATGTAGAGTAATGACTTGTTACGCATGCAAAGTAAGCTTATAATCGGTAGTCTTATAGATCTCTCAGGTGAGTGTTCAAGGGACTATATAGGCGGTTTTTTCATGCCTCACCTTCGTGAGACATAGGATAACCTTGGTAAAGGAAACTTCTAGGGAAATGAGTTAACTGTGAGTTAGTAAGAAATGAGTTTAAGGTTTCTTGAGTTCATTGTAAAGTGCACTTTTGGGGTAAATTAATGAAAGTTTCAACTTATCTACCAAATGATGATTTATATGTTATTTTACTCTTATATTCATTAAGGTTTTACTTAATTAGCATGAAAGCGTTATTTCTACTAAAATGTACTATTTTGCATGTTTTTGCATTATCCCATACTCAGTACAATGTTTTTACTGACCCCATATACTCTATTAGTATAGGTTGGAGGCAAGTGAAAGTTTAGAATGCAATCTAGGGAAGTTGACTCTCTCAATACTCAGTATGTCCTCATATATTTGAGGACATAGTCTATGTCTCTTTAGTTATCTTTTTAAACTTGTATACGACTTATTATGTACTTTCTTCATACGTAAATGGCCTTGACCTTTAGATATTTATGTTTTGTTTTTAGGTTGCTTGTGACGAAGATACTTATTCTTAGTATTTTTAATATATACTTGCTTATTATATTAATGTTCTGAAAAGTTTTAATTCTGCACTACTTTTCATATCTTATGTAAAGAATGATAGTCAAGAGGCTTGTACAAGACTGCGAAGGGTCAAGTACGCCTTGACATCACTCAAGAGTGCTTCCTTCTTTTAGTGTGTACTTGCATGGCGTGACAAATAAGAGATCAACATTTCACATCACATTATGAGTAACTACCTTCTCAATATCAACATGAGCTCAACATTGGTCATTATTAAAGAGTTACCATGCAATTTTTCCTTTCAAGCATCATTAGACATGCTTACTATCATCCTCATAAAAAATACATATAATACCCTACACGCAAGTGTAATTTAGCCATGAGAACAACCTTCATGAAAACTCAATTTAGGCATGAACCTTTTCAATGACATGTACATATATCTAAGCAAACGAAGTTCAATATTATTGATAATTTTATTTTAAGAGGAACTGCTAATTTCACCTTTGACTAGGAGTAAGAGGAAAAAGATGAGGATAGAGGAACTTCATGTCGGCCTCGGCCTCACATGTTTCTCCCCCAACTAGATGGTTTCTCCGTAGAAATTTTACACAGGGAACCTCTTTATTCCGCAATTTCTTGACTGGATGATCTAGGATTTCAACGGGAACCTCTTCATAAGAAAGGTTCTCCGCCACTCACAACCTTCCGATCAGGAGAATACACATCATGTAACCTATACATGTCTTGAGCATGGAGACATGAAATATCGGGTGAACCGAGGCTAATTCACTTGGTTGTTTCAAGTCACAAGGGACCTTCCTGACCCCTTTCAATATTCGTAAGGATCCACAAACCGGGGATTAAGCTTCCTCTTTTTATCGAACCTCATAACCCCTTTCATTGGGGAAATCTTAAACTAGACCCAACTACCTATTTAAAATTCAAGGTTTCTTCTTCAATTGGCGGCATAAGACTTTTGCCGACTATAGGTCGTTCTCAACCTATTCCTTACCATCCGAACATTTTCCAATGCCTCATAAATTATAGCCGGACCAAGGAGAGAAGACTCACCTACCTCAAACAACCCAATCACAGACCTACATCTCCTATAATAGAGTTCTTCAAATGGTACCATAAAAATAATCGAATGGTTGCTATTATTTTAGAATTACTGTATCAACGGTAGGTTATCTTCCCAATTACCCTTGATGTCACTAACACAAGCTCTTAACATATCCTCTAGGTTTTTCATTGTGAGATTCTCTTGTAATTCCATTTGAGGATGAAAAGTGGTTCTAAGTTTCACTTGAGTACCTAAATCCTTTTGGAAAGACCTCATAAACGAGAACTGGGCACCTTTATCATAGATGATGGACAAAGGGATCCCATGCAAACTCACAATCTCATTAAGGTACAACCTAGAATATTCCTCCGCCATATAATTAGACTAGACGGGGATAAAGTGAGTGAATTTCATCAATCTATCAAAACCAACCCATATTGCCTACGTGTATGGGGAAAACCCAATACAAAATTCGTATTGATATCTTCCCATTTCCATGTAAGGACATCCATCACTTGAGTTAAACCTCCCAGTCTTTGATGTTCTGCCTTAACTTTTGAACAAGTAGGATATTTAGCCAAAAACTTCATTATGTACCTTTTTAATCCATCTCACAAATAAACCTCTTGAATATAGTGATACATTTTGGTGTCACCCGGATGAATGGGATATCGGAAACCATGAGATTTTTGAAATATTGTCCCCTTATAACATTCACATTGCAATACTCTACAAGTCTAAAGCATAATATAGACCCTAACACGAGATTATCAGAGTTGTAAAATTGTTTTAATGTTAAATATAATGTATATAATTCATTTATGAGGTTTTAGATTCAAAAGGTTAAGAAACATCTATGACGTTCGGAGACTAGTTCAAGAGGTGCTACTGTGCCTTAGTCTATTTGACAAAGTTTTAGGAGTCGAAATTCAATGGAATTTGGTGGTGATGAGTCTAATAGTTTTTGATTTTATTTAGGGTCTAAATATCCAGGTACGACTACCCAAGTACCAACCAAGGGTCCTTGAGGAGGACCCATGCATTTTTTCCTAAAAGCTTTCTAGGAGAGTAGCCATCGACGGTTGCAGGCGACGAGCCATTCCCTGATCAACAAGGAGTCAATGGTCCCTCAATCAATTTTTGTAGGGGTAATTTTTCCATGTCTCTGACCAAAATTGTGTATGTGCAGCACGGAAGGGATACTTGTCATCGACTGACACACGGCCTGTAGGTCAGTGTCTCGTACGTCAGGTCACTATTTTGCTGCCATGTTTTAAGTTAATTCAATTAATTAATTAGGTGGTTAGTAAATAGTTAGGGGTTAAGGGAGTTATAATTATGTTTTTAGTGACCTATATAAAGACCCACTCACAATTAAACTAACCTAACTTTCTGTCTCCTAAAGAAATTCCAATGAAGACCTAGCAAAGAAGTGTTATAGTTCAGAAATAAGACTAATTTTCTAAATCATTATTCATCAATTAACAAGGTATGTGATTCCTTTCACCTTTGGTATTCTTTCCCTGAAGGGTTCCTCCAAATTGATATCAAAAAGACGAGTTTCAAGTTGTTTTTCTTCTTTTATGAATATTATATTCTAGATTGCATTGTTTATGGTTTATTTTGGTTATTATACATAGATTATTATGTATTATGATTCAATTTTGCTAGTTCTTGTTAAATTAACCTAGTTTGTGATGTAGATCATGAAATTTACCCAGGTCCCTAAACCTAGGTTATGAACTAGGGATGAATAGTTGTGTAGTGATTCAATTGAATTAATTATTTTGTTAGTAATATTGTGTGATTATATTACACAGAATATTGGGTTGAATTTGTTGGGTGATGTTAAATACTTGGATGATTGTTTGTGAAGGAGATGGGGTAAGTTTTGGGATCTCAAACCTTTACTTCAATTATGATTAATCGTGTTTAGTGATGAAGTTATATTGAAGTATATCTTATGAAAAGATTGATTATACGATTTTGAATTGCAAGGTCTTGGTTTATGACTTGTGATTTGTTAGCTAAGATGTAATGGAATAAGGATGGTGTTGACTAACCTATGTTCCTTATTATAATGTGATTATGTAAATATTCTAACCTCACATGTGTGAATTATAATGAAAGTAAAATACCCATGCAATTCCTATTGAGCTATGATAATTACTATATGAGGGGTAGACAGTATGACCTACACTTAGTTATGATTACTAATGAAAGACATTTCAAAGAGGACTCTAGCTTAGCACCGAGTGAACAAGAAGTGAGGAGTGTCCCTTCCCACATATGTAAGGTAGGATACTAATGTACTCATGATATTGGAGACTATAATGCATGTTGTGACGACTGGGGAGCACCCCCTTGAACAAACATTGCATACTTTACCTCTCAGAGGTCTTATAAAAGCCCATTGTTATCATTCATCACATTTTCATAGGAAAATCATCCGAAAATTTAACACTTTCTTAGCACATCATATTCTATAACATTACTTCATTTAGATAAGAAATATCATAATACATAGTTAAAGACTCTAGACTCTTTTTGCCATCCTGTACTTAACTTCATTAGAGTACTTTAGGCACACAACCTTTATAACATAATTTCATAAGTACAATTTTGAAAGACTTTATCGTAAATACTCAATTTGGAAATCCTTGAACTTAAGTATTTTTTTCCTTGATATTGGGAATCACATATCAAATTGTTCACCACTTAAAGACAGTCTTTAAGCAATCCATAACCTACACTTTTTGTTAAAGGTATATAAGAATTTAGTTAGTACAAGAATGCACTAAGTATGACAACCATGAAAAAACATGAATTTAAAAAGGACATTTTCCTTGAAACCATGCTTCATTCCTTTTTGAGAAATCTTCATAAAACTTTTATACGATATCATTTAGACAATTCACATACTTCATATAGGGATATCCAATGATCAAACATCATATAAAATCATACAATGCATTTAAGGAATTTTTGACCCATTTTACAGTAAGCTTATTTTCACTTTACAGTGAATAACTTTTGTTTAACACATCAATCTTCCAAGTAACCCTTTAGTGATACTTGGTGCAAAGCATCACCTTTAGGCCACAGGGTATTCATACATACAACTTACATAAGAAAAATACATGCCATAATAAAAGTATAACACTTCGTAGACACATTTATGTCAATAGTCTAATGACTTCATAAGAAGATACATCAACTTGCACATATACTAACTTCACTTCTCATAAAGCATTATAAGTGATGTCCCATAACCCCACCTACACTAAGAAACTACTTTTAGGTTATCCTAGTTACGGTCTTACTCGTTTACTTCCATTGTCCATTTTAGTAGGGAAACTATAGGCTTAACCCACATTAAGACCATAGGCGCTACATAGAATATGGTGTTGTAGAGACTTCCACCATTGGAAGGTGCTCTACTTATAAAAAGTAGAACACTTACACATATTAGCATACAAAGTGAAATCACTTGCTAGATCCTATATGGCAAGCATATTTATTGAACTTACAGGTATATGTAAAGACCTTCTTTATGCCAAATGCGACATTGTAGTTATCCACTATGGAAACATCACTCTAAGCCCTTTGGACTATGAGTCTAACCACCTCGTGAGGACTATGGTGACCTACCTTCCTACAATGGGAGACACACCTCAACTTGAAGTTCTCTCGGTGCTAACGTAAGTTCCCTTTTATTAAAAAGCCTTTATTAGCATTACTTATAAAAACATAGGCTTTAGGAGAGTTAATTCCTAATATGATTAGCTCATAGGTTATAGATGAGAGTTCATTAACCTAAATCATGTGAGAAACTCTCAGACATGGACATAGCATATTCAAGCACTTATATAATTTAGGGTAAACTTGAGCACACCTTTGAAGGATCCTCCATGTACTAGATCATCATACATGTATGTGTGTTATAATTATATGTGAACAAACTTTTCACATAACACATTAAGGTCACACATGTTCATACATTAATGCATAAGTGTATTCATGAGAAATACTTTCATATAAACACATTAAGACACTATGCATATCAATAACATAACCATGCATTTATATTCATGTACATAGAAAACCACACCTAGGAACTATCCTTTCAAGAAACATATGTGCAATACATAGACAAGGTCTCATACCCTTTCCCATACTAGTACACCTATCAAGTCATCCTAGTTAATGATACATCACATATTTCATCGGTACGTATACTTTACATGCATAGTAGTAGATATGAGTGCATATGAGAATACCCTTTCATAAGACACCATGTACCTATACTTCTTGTAAGCATGCATAAAGTTTAAGTGTGTGTACACTGTTCAACATGATCACATAATGTCTATATATAACATATTGAAGTATCCACCCTCTTAGGACTACAATACACCTTCAAACATAGATCACTCCACACATAATAACATAGGACACAAGACAAAATCACATTACTTTTAAGAGTCTTCACCTTAACTACTCACACATTCATATAGGGGTAGATAGGTAAGGGAAAATCAACCATAACAACTCATCAATCGCATCACCTAAACCTATCCCTAACATAGTTATACACATGCTTATACATCAGTTATACAACCTATATCACAACTAGAATAGGAAACTACGCATAGTCTTCACTTTGGGTGATCATCACCGCCATAAATTTATATCACAATTTCCATTAAGGCCATGATCACATCAAATATATGTTGGAAATAAACCAAACACAATCACCATAAGTGGACCATACCACACAATACCATACAAGGTTTTATCAACTATCAATACCATAAGACTGTAAAGGAAATAGACAATCTTACCAATTTATCACCCTTTGATCATCATCGATCAATTTCCATATTTCATCAACAAATCATATCTAGGGCAGTAGATAAAGGTATAAAAAGATAATCAAAATCATGCATTAACCAAAAAACATCAATATCGTATCAAGTAAACAACATCATCAATCAATACAATTAATCATCCTTACCAAAATTCCCTTGCTTTGATAATCCATTATCTATAAACATAATTCATCAATAATAACAATATAAGGCAGTAGCTACAAGTATCTTTACATGAACGAATCATGTATTCATGCATTATATAGATAAGATTACGGTGAATGTCATGTTTTACCAATCAATAGGAAATAGAGATCAATTCTTCATTCCTCAATCCATATTGGATCAACAATACATAATTCATCATCACATAATATTATAGGTAGTAGATAAACATCAATTTGACAAAATTTAATGAAATAAAAATCAAGCTAGAACCAAGATCACAAGATACTAAAATATAGACTAGCCTTATCAAACCTTCAAACCTTTATCCTAATGGATCACTCATAAAAAATTCACCATAAATACATATACTAGGATGTAAATATAACCATATTGACATCACTAAAAACAATTGAATTTACATAAGATCAAATGCACAACGCCCATACATGGCTAAATTGAGAGTTTGAAGAGAGCATTGGTTCATCATACAATTGAATTGAAATTCACGTTACAGTAATCATATAAACATCAATTAATCATGAGGAAGCCTTAAAAAACGTTTTCAGAAAGAACCCATGGCTATATGAAGAAGGAGAAGTTTGATCATACTTTTCTATTTGGAAACTTTGCGAAGAACTTTCTTGATGGAAGATTAACTAGAGATGAAGGATCACCATACATAATTTTAGAAGAAAACCATTAAAAATTTCTAAAGAACCAATGGGAATCCATGCTCCGAGATGTTTATGAGATTAATCTTCAATGGAGATTTCTAGAGAGAATATTTTGGGAAAAGGAAGTCTAATTTTGAATTGAGTATTTGGAATAGGCTAGTCACATTTTTTATCAGCTAAATAAACGGAAAAATAACCCAATAAACAAACTAGGTCATGTTAGCATGTGGGGTGAATTTCCCATTCAACCCTTAAATAAAACAACTAGCATGGAAATTATTGCACGCAACATCGGCGAGAGCATTTGATGGGGTGTCGTCTGGTCAACAAGCAATCATGCTACTTCGTCATTTGCGACTGCAACTCCTTGATGGAGGGATGATATCACAGTTCAAAGTGTTGAGCGACGCCTCCCATCGACGGGGCATCAATTGAGAAACGGGGCGTCAATTGACACTGCCAATGCAGTGATGCAACAACCTTTGGATTCTCCTTAAGGGCCTTTTGCGAGGTCTTTGGGGAGTTATACCGCGAAATTTCCAATGTTAATATAAATCATAAAAATTCAAGGAACTTCCACATCATTTTCACCAAAACAAATACTCGCAATACGTCGAACATGTTTGGCACACTCAAGACACATATATACACGTTTCAAGGGCTAACTTTTGAACGTGTTGGACGTTTGACCTATAAACTTCATGAAACTCAATGTAATGTTTGTAAACATCTTTTTTAATCATATAAGGACTTCATAAGTCAATTACACGCATATAAGCACATAAAAACATTTAAGTTTTCTTCGTGACTAGTCATCGAACATGTTGGTCATCCAATGCATACATTAAAACACTAAATTAACATGTTAACAAGCTTATAGGAACATGTAAGGCTCTAGTCACCCTAAATTTAAAGTATTGTAATTATGTGTTTTACAGTATGCAACTTGATTTGAAGTCATTTGGAGGTGAAACGTCCAAGAATGTACGGTGACGTTTGAATGTTAGCCTTGACACGTGCATGTGTATCTTGTTGTGTCTTGACATATTTTACGTGTTTTTGTTTTGGTTAAAACTTATGTGGAAAGTTCATACCATGTTACTGAGTATATATACATTGGAAATGTCTTGGTACGACTCCCCAAGTCACCCCAAAAAGACCTCAAGGAGGACCCAAAGGCTATTTACAAACTGCCGTGGAAGTGTCTACCTAAGCCAAAAGAACAACTACCAATATGAGTGGTGACGTCCCGTCAACGGGAAGGTATTGTTACAAACTTATCATGGGGAAGATAAATTTAAATGACAACCCTCATACCCAAACGATAGTTGCCAGTATGGCCCATCGATCGGTCTACTGCGTATCGTTTGGTGGCGTAGATGCAGCCTGCAACATGCTGCCAGACGCACTGTTTTATCAATGGGTGAATGGGAAATTCACACCACGTCCTAAAATGAACCCACACGGTTTATTTAAGTATTTTTCTGTATATTAAGCTGGTTATTAATATCAAATACCCATACTTAAATTCATTCTTCAAATTAGACTTTTCCCTCTCAAAAAGAAACCTCTCTAGAAACCTCCAATGGAGATGAAGCTGAAGAACATCTTGTAGATTGGATCCATGGATTATTCATAAAGATTTAATGGTTCTATTCTAAAATAAGGTATGGTGATCTATCATATTTAGATAACTTTCCATCTAAAGAGTTGTTTCCAATCTTTTCAATGAAAATTCATGATCAACTTGTCTATCTTCCAATCTTGCCATGGGATCTTTCTCAAAACATTTTCAAAAGATTTCTTATGATGTATTACTGTTAATTTTCTTATTATAAAGTGAATTCAATCCAATTTCATGATGAACCCATGTTCCCTCCAATTTTCAACTTAGCCTATATTATGAGCATTGTGATCTTTACTTTATGTTAATTGAATTATGATTTTAGCATGTTGAGTTGATTAATTCTACTGCCAATTATGTATATTCATGATGAATTATGTGTAGTTAATGAAACGAGGATCATGTTTTGATGATTTTGCAAGGTTGACCTATGTTTTTCTATTTTCTATAGATTTCTAGTGTAGTGAATTCAATGTTAATTCAATCCTATGGTAAATGAAGCATGACTTCGTTTATGTTATTACATATTTAGCTACTTCCCTGTATTTATATTATTGATGAATTATGAGGATTTATAATTTATCAACAAAGCAAGGGAGATGGGGTAAGATTGCTCTATTTTTCTACCTTTCTGTAGTATTGCTAGTGGAATTAGCCTTGCATGTCCTTGTGTGGTATGGTCCATGTATGGTGGCGGTGTTTAATTCTTGTCAATATTGACATATGTGTTCATCACGGACTTGAAAGAAAATTGGTGTAACATGAATGTGTGGTTATGATGATCACAATGTGGAGTAGCATGCCTAGTCTTGTATTGTAGTATATGATCTATGTTGTATTGCTAATGTTATAAGCATGTGAATGACTATGTGTGGTGTGTTTTAGGTACTTCTTTGATGATGCAATAATGGGTAATGACCCTTACCCATGTACCCCTATATGAATGTTTGATTAGCAAATGTTAGGAGTCTTCAGTGTAATGTGAAGTGAGCTTGTCTACTATGCTAAATTGTGATGTGTGGTCTATGTTTGAGTGTGCATTGTGGTCTCTAAGAGGGTGTATGCCTCAATGTGATGTTAATAGACATTTTATGATCATGTTGAACAATGTACATAAACTCACACCACATGCTTACAACTAGTATAGCTTCATGGTGTCTAATGTAATGGTATTCTCATATGCACTTGTGTCTACTACTATGCATACAAAGTATATGTCCATGAAGTTTGCTATGTATATCTTAACAAGGATTACTTGATAGGTAAACTACTATGGGTAAGGGTATGGGACCTTGTCTATATATTGCATATGTGTGCCTTGATAGAATAGTTTCTAGGTAGATTTTATATGTACATGAATATGAATGCATAATTAAGCTATGAACATGTCTTATACATGAATGAAATGAAGTATGAACATGTCTTATGTATGAACGAAATGAGGTATGAACCTGTGTGGTCAATGGGTGTTTAAGTGAATGGTTGCTCACATGTATGTGTACACACACATATGAAACATGTCCATTGTGCATGTATGATGATATAGTCAATAAAGGGTCTATTGAAATGTGTTCTCCAAGGTATCCTAAGCTAGATGGTGCTTGAATATTCTAATGTTCTTGTGAAAAGTCTTTGCACATGATTTAGGTTGATGAACTCTAATCTATGACCTATGAGCTAAGCATATTAGGAGTCAATATCATTAAGAAGACTTTTATTAAAATAATGTTAATAAAGGCTTTTTAATAAAGCAAACTTAGCTTAGCACCGAATGAAATTAAAGTTGAGAGGTGTCCCTTCCCAATGTGGTAAGGTATGCTCAGCATAATTCCCACAAGGTGGATAACTACAATGCCCCAGTTGGCATAAACAGGGTTTCCATGTATTCCTCAAGTTCCACAAACTATTCTTCCCCCATAGGATCTAGCTAGCGATATCACCTTATATGCTAGCATGATGTTAATGTTCTACTTTGGCAAGGTAGAGCACCTTCCCTTGGTGTAAAGTTCTACAACATCGAATTCCATGTTTAGCATCCATGGTCTTAATGTCGGTTAAGTCTATAGTTTCCTTAAAGTAAAATGGACAATGTAAGTAAATTAAGGACCCTAACAAGGATAACCTAAGGTAAGTTGCTTAGTGTAGTTGAGGGTATTGTACTTTACCTATGCATTGCAGAAGTATCTCTTGAAAGGAGTCATAGGAAGGTATTCTAATGTATGTGATCACGTGTATGTTATTTTGCACGTAATTTTAGTGTTGTCTACTTCTTGTGATTAGATGCATGGTATAGGTCTTAACGAGTCTATATATGTGGTATTACCTTATATGCATGGCATTATTGACTATATGGTGAAGGTTTTGTTTGGCATGAATGAAGTTGTCTATACTTGTCTTGTTGATGTACGAAGTATATGTTATGACCTCTAGTCTCTTTTGTGTAGGTTTACTTAGTATGTGTAAGGTTATGGTACTTCACATGTACATTGTACTATTATGCTTAGAATGAGATAAGAGTAGGGTTGTATGATGATTTCTGAAGTAAAGCCTAAGTATCTTTTGTTGACTATTGCCTAGAATAATGTTGTTGATAGTTCTGACTTACCTGATGTCTTGGATTAAGTCTCGTATGAGGTTTATGCATTATATTGAGTTGTATGTGAAGTTTTTAGTACAAAGATATTATATGCATGTATATTTATACATGTTTGATGATAAATGAAGATTTTATGTATGATTACCTTATGTGTTTAAGGTGATGCTTGAGTATGGATAGTGTAATGGGACATTATCTATACATTTCACCAAGCATCATTAGAGGTTATCTTGGTTAAGTCGAGGAATTAAAATAAATGAGATCACTATAAAGATAAAAAGATATTCAAGTAAGTTATAGTTAAGTGGTCCGAATTGTGATTTAAAGGTAATGTATGGACTTATGGGATATTATGACTGTTGTATATGCCTCAATGAAGTATTTGAATTGCATGCTGCTTAATTTACAAATTTTTATAAATTTTGCACAAAAAAGGGTCATGATGCATTGTTTAAAAATTAAATGTACCCTTTTAAATGCATGTGTTTGCATGGTTACCACATTTAGTGCATTCTTGTACTAACACCATTATTGCATACCTTTTACAAAAAGTGTAGGTTATGTATGCTTAAAGTATGTCTTTAAGGTGAATTGCTTGATATGTGTTTCCCAATCTCAAGGAAAGGCATCCTTAAGTTCAATGATTTCCTATTTCATTGTTTTAAGTAAAGTCTTGTAATAGCTTAGTTAGGATTTATGTTGTAAGGGTCTTATATCTATTATACTCTAATAATATTGAGTATAAAATGGCAAAAAGACTTAGAGTCTTTAACTATCTATTATGATATTTTATATACATAATGTAAGTGATGTTCTAGCATATGATGTGTTATGAAAGTTTTAAATTTTCCTCTAAATTTACATATGACAATGCGATGAATGATAACTATGGGCTTGTATAACACCTCCGAGAGGTTAAGTACACCATTTACTTCAAGAGGGTGCTCCCTGGTCGTTACATGAAGCCTCCCTTGTTTCCCTTCAATTATGAATCCAAAGAACCCCAATCTAATGAGGGTTGTGATTGCATTGTAGGTAAACTGTGTTTGTGATTCCAATAGAGTAAGTATGATTTACTTATGTTCATGTGATGACTATGTATTTTTTTATGATGTTTTCATGGTGAATTATTGTAATGGAACTTGAAGGTTATCATGGTGATTTTAGTACATTAGATGAAGGTTTTATGTTAATCTTCTTAATTCAATTGTATTCTATATTATTTGATCTTAATTTATTCACCTAGATATGAATTGAACTAGGATTTGTTGATCTATGTTGGTCATGACTTGTAAAGTTTGAATTCAACCTATGTGATCATGTATACCTAGAATTACTTTCTAATGATCCAATTGAACATTGATCATCATGAATTGAAGGTGATAATCCACTATGTGTGGTTATGTAATTAATGCTAAGGATTTTAGGGTTAAGTCATTATGAATAGATTACGATGAGGTTTTCTTATACACTTATACATTAACATGATAGGAGAAGCAAGTTCTGTCACCTAGATGAATTCTAGATTGACCCAAGAACCTAAAATGAACAAAGACATAATGAACTAGATTTGCTTGAAGATAGATTATATAATCACTTCATGTATACTAGACTTCGATAGATGAAACCAAGGCATGATAGCTTGAGATCTGAATCTTGCTCCCCTATGATTAGCTTGCATATACATGATTGGTTGCATGGTGCTTAATGGTTGTATCCTACCATAGTTATCTTGGTTAGTATGATGAAATATTTTCCATGATAGTAGTTTTATTATGATAGTATGTTGAGCTTAATAGACTAGAATGCAAGAAAAGATAGCTTGGAGTAGGATAGACTAGAGAAGTACTTTGTATGGATGGTAGCATGGGATGCTATTTGTAAATGACACAAGTATGACTTGAAGGTACCTATGACATGACCACCACATGATGTATGTTTATCTTTGATAGCGCTATATTGGCATTCCATGACATGATTAATTTAAGATGATAGTTCCTTGTTCATATGAATTAGGTCTATTATATGACTTCTAAAATGGGATGAAACAAGACATGATGACTTTAAGATATGCTTAGTGTGTGACGTAGTATTGATGATTCACATGCATTGCACAAGTATGCTTTGAGGTGGCCTATGGTCATAGTGATCATATAATATGATGAACATATGTTGTTAATTATAAAACTTGAATATGATCAAGAATGACAAAAGATATGTACTTAGCTTTGGTAGTTGAATGGGATGCTACCTTAGCGTTGCACTAGTATCCTTGGAGGTGGCTTGTGAGGTAGTTCATTTGAGTAAGAAGGAGAATGATTTATGTATTAACCTTTATATGCTTTATGATGTTTTAACAGGATTATGATATTCATGTTATGATTATGTCTTTATCTCTTATAATTATTTCTATTGTTGACTAACCCTTTGAGATATCTTATGTTTGGTATGATAGTTTCCACACTTAGTACTTATCGTACTAATGCATATTGCATAGATGTTGTCCATATAATATCTTGAGGATATGGAGTTGGATTTCAAGGGTAGAATTTCAAAGGCTTTCAAGGAAAGAAGATTGGTGAAAACTCATAAAATTTGAGGATATCACTACTACGTTGTCTTTTATGTTCTTTCATATTCATATTTTTATTTGCCGTGACCCAAGACTATTGTACTCATGATGTCATAGATACTTTTTGAGACATATGTAAGATGTTTTATGAAATGACTTTTGCATTACGTTTTGAATGAAAAGTTTTAATTCCGTGTACTTTTTATACATGCAATGAATGATGTTCAAGAGCTTGTAAAAGACCTCAGATAGATCAAGTACACCGCGTTGCGATTTGAGAATACAATATCTTCTACGGTATACTCTCGGGTCGTGACTGTCACAGTCTTGTTAAGGGTTAATAAATCTTCCTTTATATCCTTTAAAATATTATCGGATGCTTCAACCTTGTTAAGTATATTAGAAAGCATATCCTCAGTCCGGCCGACGTCATAATTATTGGTTTGTTGACACTCGTGGGGAAGAACATACCTTTCCTTCTCTCTTATCTGTCCTTCCAAGTGGCATTTCGATCACACCACTGGCTATCACGATCTCTCCAGTACACATCCATGTTCCTACTTTGGTTACCACCTGTCTTTGGGTAGTTTGCATGATAGTCTCCTCCTTTGTTGGCTAGTAAGTTCACTTTCTCATTGTACAACGCTTCAACCATGGACATATCAGGGTTTACACAACCCTCACCCACAACATTAAAATTCCTAGCACCGGCTCCCATGAAATTTTTAGTCAAAATAGCATGTTGGGTCATAATATTTTCCAAGTTTCGGTCCTTCTCTTGATATTTCTCAAGTTGATCCTTTGTCGATTTAAAAGTTATAAGGAGACCTGATCTTCGCGGGTATACCATGCCCAATTTATTTTGGTCATACCATCCAACAGGTGGGCTACTATAAATTATGGTTTTTGCATCAAACCTCCTGGCGAAATTTGATCACCTACTCCCATGTTCACCTAATAAAGGCTTCGGTAAAAGTATTGTAACAAACATTGATGGGCAAACCATGAGTTGGGCATTGCAGCACCAACTTCTTAAATCATAGTCAAGTCTAAAGGATTGGATCACCCTCTAAACACTGGAAGACATAGATGTTGTCCCTAAGTATCAGCATCTCAAAAGGAGGGAAAATATCACTTGGAATGCGGTGACAAACTTTTCCCACGAATTGATAGAATCTCTTGGAAATGCAGCTAACCACTCACGTGTTTCTCCTATTAGATAAAATGGGAAATACCTCAATAGGTTAAATAAGACCTAAAACAATGTTTCTAATCCTAAATAAAAGTATTAAACTCAATTAGGAAGTGTTAGAGTTAAAACGTCTGAAACGACCATGATGTCTGCAGGTTTGTGACAGTTGAGTTAGTGTGCCTTCATAAGTCTCAAGGGGTTTTAAGAGTCAAAATTAACTCATATTTGAAAAAAAAAATTAAAATATATGTTAGAGTGTAATTGGATTTGAAATGTCCTTGTACGACTCCCCAAGGACCACCTTAAGGGTCCTTGAGGCGGACACATCCATTGACCCTCAAAGGTTGCCATTTGGGAGTGTGCATGTCGCGATTTGTCCTCGAAGAAGACTTATACTAGCCCTTATCATATATAATCAGATATCATAGGCATAGAAAATGCGGGAAATTGAGAACATTTACATAGTGAAGTATAGTTAGAGTTCTAACTAATCTTATATGGAGTTTACATAGACTCCTTGCTTATAAAGTTTACATAAAATTTTCAATTATGCAACATAAACAATTCATTTAAGAAGTCTAATATTGTCTCATACATAAATCATCAATCATAAAAGTATGTAATTTGAGCATAGCCCTTACACTAATATAATATGAAACAAATAAGCTTAGAAGAAAGTCACAACAGCAAGAAATAACAATTCTCTTAGACAAAGACAATATCATAGCTAGACTAGAAGAATGGCAAAATCATTGGACTTATGGACTCACCAATAACATCGGAAAAAATCCAAGTCTTCCTTGATTATGGCCTTGAACTCTTCAATGTCTTTAACGTACATATATGTAGAAATATAAATAATACGGGTTAGTAAAAACACACTTACTAAGTATGAATATAAGCAACTCACATATTTGAAATCATGCACAAAGGGACATTTAGTTTAAAACCATGATAAGTCACTTGGAAAACTTTTATGCACATACAAGAGCGTTTACAAGTCAATAATCACAATGACATAAAGACATATTGATATCCAATGCAAGACATACATCATCATAGATCTATATCAACATTTCATATCTTAGAGTTCATAATATCCAAACTTACAATATCCTTATGCAATCCCATCCCAAGCCTACAAGTGCAATGCTAATGTGAAGCCCCAAAACCCAAATAATTACGTAAACTAGATAAGAGACCATAAGAAATGTTTATATTTCATATAACCTCATATCATGTGTAGTCATCATCACACATAGAAATATACACCAATATCATGTTCCTCAATAAACTCAACATTATATAAGATTAACATCATGTAAAGTCTTTATTTGAATTTCATTCATAACATAGGTACATAAGAACTTCCTTCTAGGAATCCCCTTGCCAAGTTGTGCAATGCATAGGTAAAGTCCCATACTATTTACCTACATTAAGTAGAACCCATTAAATCACCCTAGTTAGTGTCCATAATTATTAATTCCGTTTATTTATTTTACTTTTAGGAAAAATCACCTTAACCAACAATAGACCAAGGGAGGTAAAATGGAATCCGGTGTCATGAAACCCTCCTCCAAAAGAAGGTGCATAATGCTTACCAAGGTAGAACCATGAATCGTAAGATTGCATTCTAGGTTTATCAACTAACTAGTCTTCCTATAGGGAGACATAGTTATGGAACTAGGAGATATGTATTTAAACCTCTTCATACGCATCAGCATTGGAGTCCTTATGTCATGAGAATCACTGTGAACTTACCTTCCCTCATTTGGAAAGGACACCTCTCATATATAGTTGGATCGTTGATAAGCTAAAGTACCTTTTTGAAATGTCTTTAAGCCTTCTTAATACTCAAATATTAATATAGTCCATAGGAGACTAACCCCCTGTATAATAATTTCATTAGCTCATTAGGTATGGGATGAGAACTTTTTTTCATCACAAACCATCATTAGTGAGATCAACACATCATAGTCATAGTACTAGTCACACAAGAGAATAACCTTCAACCTTGCATTATCATACCCTTACCATGATCTCACATTCAACATATCCATAACATGCCATCATTTTTCATCATATCATCAACTTTCTATTCTATTCACATAATCATACTTCTATTTAACTTCATCATAAAGAATATACCAACATAATTGAAGTAGAGAAATCATAATCTCAAAAGTCTTACCAATGGCTTCCAAGAATCCATTTGAAGATATTACCCTCAATTCAACAATATTCATCCATCAATTAACTCATCATCATCATATAATAGTAAATTAAACAATAAAATATTCAATTCCAACATTCCTTATCATCTAAAAGATAATTAATATCTAGGGTTTGGGGAAAGGGGGTCATCCATGGTATCTTCAAGAACTATACCAAAAACCATATCAAAACATGATACAAGGTAGTCCAAAAAGAATTCATACCATTAACTTCACTATAGACCTCATCATCTTCAAGCAATTTATCAAAGGAAATCCAAGATTTAGGGAATTTAGGGAAGAACAATGATCCAATGGAATATCAATAAAACAACAAAAATTATCAAATATTATATTCATAAACAGTCGTAAGTAGTCATTAGTTGTCATAATTGATTACAAATTTCAAGTTTAAAAGAAAACCCATTTGTAGAGAAAACCCTTGATTTTGGGAGATTTAGAGATATCATTTGAATGGACCTCTTGGGGAAAGGAATCTCAAGAGTGAATAATATATCCCTTAATAAAGACTTTATCCACGAATTTGAGAAGAAAAGTTGAGAACTTGGCCTTCTTCTCGAAGCTTCCAATGCTCTTCAATGGAGGTTCAGTTAGAGAGAGAATTTAGAGAGAAGTGAGAGTGATTTGGGTAATTGGTTTGGGTGGGTAATTATGACCCCTCACTTAATTGTGTCTTTTGATAAGTCAAATTGACTTAAAAACGACGTGGGACTGGCTATGTGTCGTGGGGGCACTTCTAAATCTATTTTCTGAAATCTGGATTGAGGTAGTGAGCTTCGTGAAAGCCCCGCATTGCGAGGCAGTTTTTTCCTTCCAAGTGATGGCTGCACGACGCATGATGGCCCTCATATCTTGGTTGTACGCAGATATTTTTGCAACCTGCTTGCAAATGTTTGTGTCTTCCTCAAGGACCCTTCGGGTGGTCCTTGGGGAGTCGTAACTAGACGTTTTGACCCTATAAATATTACTTTACCTATTTAAAGTATTTTTAAAAGTTTAATATTTCAAATGACACTCCTAAACCTTCAGAAAACATAAGGATGTCTAATAATTCAATTTCACTTGTTTCTGGACGTTTAGATTTTCCTTAGACATTTAGGCTCTAATACTTCTAAATCAAATTTATTATATTAGTCTAGGTCTGGAAACATTATTTTACTCATTATTTAATAGGTGAGGCTCCATCCTAGTTCATGAGACTTTCCGGAGTGTTACATTAACCCCCCCCCCCCCCC